>NW_024582901.1:0-6979 GCF_018398535.1 Haplochromis burtoni | reverse complement strand
TTGGCCTTAAGACAACAATTCTGATGGCTAAAGATCCAAACGGGACACAAAAAATAAAAAATAAAAAAATAAAAAAATAAGAGAACTGGAACGTTATGGTGTCAGAGGGGTAGTTTTAAATTGGGTCCGGAGTTATTTAAGTGACAGGAAGCAGTTTGTGAAATTAAATGGTGGATGCTCCTTATGTATGGACATTGCTTGTGGTCAGTTTTGGGTCCAAGGGTCAGTTTTGGGTCCAAAATTCTTCAACTTATACATTCATGATGTATGCTTTTCGTATATCTCCAGCACCACACATACCATACTTCTCTCCACTACAACATGTGACCTTATCAATATGGCATACTGTTGTAGAAAATGTGGGGTAGCTACTCTGTGTCAGTACTTTTTGTATGAGTGTCATTTTCCACAAAAGCTGTGATCCCAGCACAAACATTTGGCTCATTTACCATTTCTTTCCTCCCTATAAAGTGAGCCATTGTTCCATTCTCTTTGCTAGTGGGAAGCTAACGAGATGCTAAGTCATGCATGACTTAAGGTGCAATCTATCAGCTCCACACTCGTTCACTTCACAACCCAAAATGAAGACGTTTGGGAAATCTTTTTTTCTGTGAAACAAAATAGGTCAATTCTGAGACTGTCACAATACGTCTGTAAAGGTTCAACCTTTAAAATGCTGGTTTTCATTTGTAGATTTATATTATGCTGCTGATCACTACATTTGACAAATAGAGTATGCTTACAAATGAAGGGAAAGGGTTCAGCTGAAACACTGATTTAACTGTTCAAATCTACTAAGTAGGCTCATGTTACAAAAGCTTGTAAGTTTTCTTTTAATGCAGCCCCAAGATTTACAAATAGACTAATAATTTTTTTTAAATAATCATCACACAAACGCAAATTATGGTAAATATTTAGGGGTAATGCTGTTTACTTAGTGTATTACCTATTGGTTAAATTTCATGTGTTTTCCTCACGCTGTATCCTCCTACGTTGCTTGCTGCAGGGAGTGTTATTTTCATACATCATTTAACAATATTTTTATGGAATTTTAAAGCACAACGTACCGACTAATCTTAAATTTAAAACTGAGCTCCTCTCATTTTATGCTCCTCACAGACATCCTCTTATTTTCGAGGCTGTTGACTGAACTGCATATGGATTGTTACTATGTACCTACAACATTGTAATGCTGTCAATATGTGATTGATGAGTTGACTTTCATCTTGAATTCGAGGTCTTTATAAAAATTGTTAAATATGTGTTTATGAATTAGAACCATCTTTATACATTATACCATTTTCAGAGACTCAAAACTAAACAGAGAATACTTTGGCAAGCAGTTTCATGGCAATGCGAGTCCTGTACCCACGTTATTTCATGCCAAATGAAGCATACACAATAACCAAAGCTTAAGTAAAGTGTTTTGCTTTCTTTGTTATTTTAAATACGCTGCCCAAATATGCCATTATTAGGCTGAAAAAAAAAAGAATAAATAAATAAATGATAACCTTATCAGAGCAACAGCAAAAAACTTTAACAGTGTCCATGTTCCGAATCGGATTCTTTATAAAGAAAGAATGCACTGACCGGCTCAGTAATGTTAAAAGGCCATAAAGACCATAGAAGACAGCTACAGTGAATGATGACAGGTAATTTGACTGAACTTTTTGGGTGCCTAACACAATGAGGGTGTCTAGGTCAGTGGGTTCAGGATCATGTGTTTGCTGTTGTGTATGATCCTAACGCCTTAACCTTGTAACTTTCATCTTATACTGGGATCAAATTGGAAGTGGGTTAGCAACTAAAACTTTGCAATCGTCGTTCTTACCTCAAAAATGGGCTTAAAGCCTCCCGGGTCTTATCATGACTAGGGGGAGGCAGACGCAGTAGACTGACATGGAGTTCAACGCTGCATCTGCAATAGTCGAAGTCCAGTCTGTTATGAAGAACAGGGAGTTGAGCCTAAAGGCAAAACTGTCAATTTACTGGTCTCCCTGTATTTCTACTGTCACCTCAGGTCATGAGCTGTGGGTTGTGATCAAAAGAATAAGATCTAGGGTATATTCCATGAGCTTCCTTTGACGGACATATGAACTCACTTTCAAATTTTAGGTTTAGATTTTTAGGAAAACAAAGTAAAGTTTTATTCATTTGAGATGCCTTCTGGTCACCAGGTGAGGTGTTCTAGGAATTACCAGCTACTTATGCCCAGAGCATAACTAAATCAGACTTAGCACACCCTGCAGAGATCATGTGTGATATCTGACTTGTGAATGACCTCGGAAGATGAGCTAGAAGATATTTCAGCGAAGAGGGACATTTGAACAGCTCTGCTTAGCTGTCAGTTTTGCTTGGACAGGAGCAAATAGTAGAGGATGGATGTCATTCTGAATAGTCTATTTTTTATCTGCTGTCATTAACAGCAACAACAACAATAATAATAATAATAGTTTGAATTTATGCATTTCAATTTTTTTGACAAATAAAAAACAAACAAACAAAACTTAAATTTACCAAAACAAGACATTAACAAGGGTCAATAAAAATGATCTATGAAGAAGATCAAATAAAATGAAATATAATATAATAAAATAGAATTATTTGCTACTCAAGACAGCAATTGAGTTCCACTCCCCTCTGAAATTTAATGAAGGACACAGCACATAATTGGATGTAATGAATTTGAAGTGGAGGCAACGTTTCTGCTGACTAGCCTCTAAAAATTACAAAGGCAGTTAAAAAGAAAGGAGGTAAGGGCAGCTATGGAAAAGAGAGTAATGGGGGATTAGAGAGGATTATGTAGTAGAGTAGTAGAGCACCGTACTTGATTATTGAACAGAGACATAGTAAAATTATACAGGAAATTACTACTTCACTAAGATAAGATGCTATTCAGTCATGTTTACCATAACACTGACTGTGAAAGGAAATTAACTGAACTTGAGTAAAAAAAAACAAACACATAAAAAAATAAAATAAAATCTAACATTTTCTTAAATTGTCATGGGAAAGTTGTGTAGCAGGCAGGGAGTGGAGCCAAATGTGGGACTCCACAGACAAACATGAATGCAAAGCACAGTTTTATTGGCTGGCAAATGGCAGATTTTAACAAAATATATAAGGCAGAGCAGAGCTGGAGCAAACTGACTAAAAATTAACATTGACAGAACATGAGGGGAGATCACAACAAGGGAAGAAGGAAACTAAGGGCTTAAGCACACACATGAGGTAACAAGGGAGATGGAACACAGTACAAAACACAGGTGAACTAAATCTGACTAACGAGACAGATAAAGCAAAACTGATCATAACAAAATAAAGCAGGAAGTAGCACACACTGCAACACAGAATAAGACATGTGAACTTGACACTGGGACTGGGGAACAACAGACATGGAGACAGGGAGAGAAAAGGATGACACACAGAGATGAAACTAAGATAAACACACAAAGGGACTGAAGACAGAAACAAAGAGATGAAATGAGGACGCACTGGACACGAAAGAAGAACTAAAATAAAACAAGAAATCAAGACCAATAAATAAGAAACTCAGAGGTACTAGAACATAACATCTTCGGAAACTAGAACCTAAATTATCTAATAGCTTTCCAAGAAATACACAAGTCCAGAATAAAACTCTAAATACTGGGACCATGATATAAATGCTAATGTCATTTCTTTTCTTTTCTTTTTTAAAGCAAAAATGCTTTGTTTATCATGATCATATGTAAATAACAGTAATTATATGTTTAAACACACGCAAGCAGCCACACACACATTCATGTGACATAATGCGTTCCTCTAGCCACTTAAGTGGCAGTTGGTCATGTATAGTGGCATGCCAATTTTCTGTCCTCACAAAGTTGTGTAAACATGTACACACAGACACACACACACACACACACACACAAAGCTTCCTTTTTACATTTTGATATAAAATTGGGTTTATTAATATTCTTTTGCAAAGTGCACCTGACTGTTTTAGGTACTTTGTGAATCATTTTTTTCTGACTTTAAATTTGCTTTGCCTTTTTGCTGCCACTAGCCATCCAGAAAAAAACATGAGCTTGTTAATGGAATAACAATAATTAAATAGCAAACCAGCATCTGATGCTTTGACTACACACTCTAATGACACTGGAACTGAAAAAAGAACAAAAAAAAAAAAAAAAAAAGACATAGTGGTCAAGGGTATCTATTTTTGTACCCCACATCATGCCAATTAATTAAAACAGAAATGAACTCAAAATGACTTTAAGGTTTGCTTTGTGTGTGTGTGTGTGTGTGTGTGCGCATGCACATTTCTGAAATGCTGTAGTTTCTCTTTGGTAAGACAACACAAGACAATAATATCGATATGTCAATAATATCTACAAAGTGTTCCTTAAAGATTTTTTTTACCTCTTGAAAAAAATAACATTGCAGAGAATTTTTACTTACAACGTCATGATATATGTTCAAGTACTTCACACGTGTGCAAAAAGGTTCTCCCCCATAAAACAACATATGTTTACGCAGGCTGTAATTAAGACTTACAGTGTGTAAAACCTCCCCACTTGATTCTTTAAAAAGTGGACTGTTGAACTTGGAATCTTACGATATGAGAATGTGATGCAGTTTATCAGAGAACAGCGTGATTTTTAGGACACTAGCATAATGTTAGCTTAAAATAACCTGATGTTGTTTAGCTGGCTCATTGTCAGCTGTCTGGAGGAGGGACTGTTGCATTTCTATGTTATTTGCCATCAATCAAAATCAAGATGAAAATCAATTACATGTATGGATTACAATAACGTGTTAACGTTACTGTAATCCGATTACTTTTTTCAAGCAACGAGTAAAGTTAGGGTTAACTTTTGCAAAAGACGTAATTGGATAACTGTTGCTTTCCCTTAAGCACGTTTAGTTACTGAGTTACTAAACTGTGATTTTGCTTGTGAGAGTGTCTCATGAGCGTGTGACGTCCGTGGCAGCAACACATGTGTGTAGATTAACAACGTATAATATGGAGTGCAAGAGAGAGTACGACCATGCAGCATTTAAAGCTTGGAAGTACTGACATTACGTTGAGTTTGATTTCGCAAAAAGTGGCAAAACATTAACTCTGCGTGGGAGGAAAACTTCTTTTGACAGTGAAAAATGTCATTTCAAATCTTAGCAAGCACCTGGCACGCTGCCACAGGAATGTGGAGAGAAACCCCCGGACCCCCCATGGCATGGGCTGAAAGGTCTATTGCTTTATTAGGTATTCAGGTTGTGTATCATGTTTTTAAAAAGTAACCAAGTAATAAGCAACTAATTACTTTTGAAAATAAGTAATCAGTAAAGTAACTGGATTACTTTCTTGGAGAAGTAACTAATTACTATTTTCAAGTAACTTGACCAACACTGGTAACAAATATAGCAAAATATATAGCAAAAGGTGGAGTAAGCACTTTACAGTTAGTAATTGTATATACATTTATGTAGAGATCTATTAGTCTAGTGTTACTTTAGACATCTGGACAAGAGGCAATAAAGAGATGCAAATATGGGGGAGATATGGTCTGACTTTCAAGTCCCTGTTAGTATTCTTCCTGCAGCATTCTGGATCAAATGAAAACTTTCCAAGAGTTTTTAGGATAACTAGATAATAATGAATTACAGTAGTTCAACCTAGAAGTAATAAATGCTTGAACACATTTTTGAGCATCAGCCATGAGGTGCCAGTGCCATTTACAAAGAAGAGGATAACTGCTGCCACCCAGCTCAGCTAGTTTCATAAATATAATAAGAGCCAGCAGGTGAGTCTGCAAATAATCAATTAAATGTGATCATTTTCTAATCTCAACCTAATGGTTCATTGCCCTCCTCCATCCTTGCTTTGAGACTGAGGGTCCAGAGGGTCCACTTTGCAATTACTTCCTTAAGACTCTTTCTTCATTTTCTTATCTGTCAGAATGCATCACTTTAAAATTGTGTGCAATGAATGCGCATGCACACATCAACTAATACTTTCACATACTTTAATCTTGGATAGAAAAGGACGGTTCTAGTTCTAATTCAAGCCAATGGCACATTGGTTTAAAGGTCAGTAGTTGAAAGACCATATATTTTGTAATGTAAATTCATAGAAAAATGTATCTGTTGACAAGTCTAAAGGTCAAGGTCAAAGTGATTTTTTTATATAGCACAATTAAGACAACAGAATAAGAGACAAGCAAGAAAACTTTCTATAATGAACAAACAAAGACAGTGCAAAAGGAGGGGAGATGGACAAGTATCCAGGGTAATACAATTGTCCTTTTTCATTGTTGCTTCTATAGAAAAAAGAGACATAAGCAGTTTTCACAAATTGACTGCACAACTGATTTACACATTACCTGGGGAAACTGCATAGGAAAATGCAAACATTCACATGATTATATGACAGTCTTCACCCTACCAATTTCCTATTACTGTTTATAGAAAACAGACAGCAAGCAAGTGGGTGTCATGTGTCCTGTGTCCTGCATGCTCTATGCAGGGACTACTCTTAGTAGTAGTTCCAACGAACTGCCATGTTCACGTTATTTATGTTATTTGTATCTTTAAGCATTATCATGAAGTCATAGGTCAAACCATGCCCACAGAAATATTTCCTTGCACAAGAAAAGAAGTACAAAAATATTTTGCACAGGTTACATATTTTTTAGAGGGATTGTAGAAGTAGCTGAAAATAAAATACAATTGGTCTATAGCTTTGGGTTTGGGTAAACATTAAATTAGTTGTCCACTAAATTAGTTGTCTTATGCTGTACTGCTGACAGTACCCCCCCCTCCAAAGGCCGGCACCCGACGGCCGAAAGAAAGAAAAACCAGACCAGGGCGGGCGGAGGGGGCCCAGGACGGAGGGACGGAGTCCAAACAGAGACAGTTCAGGTGGGCGGCCACGTGGACACACCGCGAAGGCATACAGTTCAGGCGGGCGGCCACGCGGCCGGCAGAGACGCTGAAG
>NW_024582900.1:363238-365753 GCF_018398535.1 Haplochromis burtoni | reverse complement strand
GTTCTGATTTTATCTACTGGTTTTTTTAATCATTTTTAAATTGTGCTTTTTTATTGTTTTGCTTTTTTAATGTCTCTGTAAAGCACTTTGAATCACCTTGTTGTTGAATTGTGCTATATAAATAAACTTGCCAAGTACCACATAAAATCGGTTCGAGGTCAGTAAGCACAACCAGAATTCATACAGAAGGCACACTGTTGATTTTTGAGTCTGTGACCTTTTTTGACCTTTGTGTGTTTGCTGGACCTGGCTGTGATGAACTCAAAGACTGATGGGAACTCACCCAAACAACACGAGTGGGCGATCGCAGTCTGTTGTCACAGACAATAAATAAAAAAATAAAAACAGTTAAAGTTAAGCAGCTAATGTTAAAGTCAGAATTAGCTTTAGGCTATTGTTGTGTAAGGGTTTGGGCCAGCAATGGGTAAACTTAGAAGTCAGATTGTTGGGTATGCAATGATGTCAGTGAATGTCCTCACAAAGATAGTGTGTATGTGCGAGCAGGCAGCAGTCCCTTAGCAAAAAGCAGCTTTTAGCCAAAACATGAGAAACACTCCTCCAAAGAACTTCAGCTCCCACAGCACTTTTACTCCAGTCCTCAGCGATACACTCACCTAACACAAAAACATTGGATGAACAGCTGTTGATAAAGTTGAAGAGCAGACAGAAAGATCGAAAAATATATAAAAATTACTCAAACTTTTAGTATGAAAAGCCGTTAGATTTGCAAGAAGTAATTTGGACTAGAATTCTGGGAAAGTGCTTCAGGAGTGTTAGCAAGATTCTCTCATACTCTACTATGGGGATAGAAATACTATCTTCTTAGTACTACCTTTGCATGTTTTCTCATCTCAAAGAGAATTAAACCTTACAGGACAGGCTCTAACTGTCCAGTGCTGAGGTCAGGAGCCTTTCACAACCCACGCACACTATACACTCAGGGTACTTTCCAGATGCACTTGGGCATGTGTCCATACAGAATGAGAACGGTACAAAGGTAGAAAGCAAAGCCAGCATGTCCTATATCCAAGTCAAACTCGCAGCTGAACTAATAGATGTGCTGCCAGAGAGACAGGAAGGTTGGATCAGTTATTCAGCAGAGCCTTTCCATATGCAGCTGGGGGCTGGGATGAAGAAGAAGAAATGTTTGGAGCCTGTGCAGAGGAGTAAATGTTTCCTTTTGTCGGTCAGTTTTATCAAAGGGAGGCCTGGATAAAAATCTTGGACTGTGTATAAATCACATCTGCAGACAATTTTTCAAATGTTTCTTCGTGGACACTTTGCATTTGTGTTTCCAAAAGGGAATCAATTACAGGTAAACAGGCATTCAGCTGCTTAGAGATCAAAGCAGATTTGATAGGGAAAAATCGAGGGTGTAATGAGGCGTGCTTTGTACAATAACGTAGCTCATAGTAAATGCATGGATGGGAGAGGTCATTGGTTTAAGAGGGCTGAGATGCTTTAATGAAACCAGAATGTTTTTGGTGGATTTGGATTTAATGTGAATATTGGCTATCTGACCACATACGTACCTCTAATTACTCGAGTCATATATTTTGTTTTAATGGGTACTAAGTGTAGAAAATGTGCTATACAATGTGATATATTAACTTCCCTTGCTTGTGTTTGAAGCATAAATATATATACTGTATATGTATGTAGGGGTGGGCGATATAAACGATATACGATAGAAACGATATAAATTTGGCCAATGATAGAGATTTTGACTATCGCTCTATCGTGATAGCGCATGTTGATGATGTCATCAAGCTGCGCCTGTTTTGGTCGAAAGCATCGCAGCGGCTACAACTATTACCATCTGCAAATTATGGCGGGCGACAGTCACAGCAAAGAGATGAAGCACTTTTGAAATATGGGGAAAGCCAAAAACTGCGCTTCCTCCACTTCCGTAACATTGATTCATTAATGTTGAATTCTCTCCAGCTGTTCTGTTCCCATGTTGTTGCAGTATCTTAATAACTAACCTCGTATTGTGGATGAATAATCTCAGTTGTTCTCCTGACTGAAGTTTGGCCCGTGTACAGCATCCTGCTATGCGACTGCATTTGTCCCCGACCACCAGAATCCCTCATGTTAACTTTTATCGAGTGGAAAAAAGTTGGCGTTCATCCTCCAGCTTCACTGTGCTAATGTTATGCTAACATAGCTGTGTCGCTAGCAATCACGTAGCACAAACAACTTTGGTAAGCCGCACTGCTTGATGGATCGTCAGAGCATTACGGCTGCCGTAGTGAGGAGCTTCGCGGAGTAATCTGGGTCCAAAACTCCGTCCGCTTCAGGTCCCAAAGTCAAACGAACACTAAGAGTTAAAAACGGTCTAAATTCTTTCATCTTTAATTAAATCATCAGCGTTGCTGCTTTACCAGGTGTAACAATTAAGTTTTACATCCATGAAAACAGAATTTATTAAATTTAACGGAGTTAGAAGTTAACAGGAAGTTAGCTCGCTACACAGCAAATCCAGCATGTCCATTCTGACTGAGAGATTTCTGGT
>NW_024582900.1:360617-362038 GCF_018398535.1 Haplochromis burtoni | reverse complement strand
ACTAAAACATTTTTAACAGATTTCCGCAGAAATCGGTTCGAGGTCAGTAAGCACAACCAGAATTCATACATAAGGCACACTCAATTTTTGAGAAAATTAAAGGATTTTAAGTGTGCCTTATAGTGTGGAAAATACGTTATACAGAAGAAAAGAATATATCGTGATATATATCGTTACATGCTTCAAATTATACCGCGATGTGGATTTTAGGCCATATCGCCCAGCCCTATATGTATGTATGAAACTGTGCATTCCTGTTAATTTTGCAATTGAAAATGAAGAACACAAATGCATTGTAATATTGTAATAATATTAATAATGAAGTAAAGAGTATTTCCAAAAAATGAAAAACTGAGTAAACAATATTTTTTGTATTAAACTGTACTGACTCGTTTTCTGACGGTCAATGATCTCATGGTGTCTGTTATTATGGATTTATCATTTTCACACTGATATGAGTCACTTTTTATTGTTCCATGCATGGGGCTCCTGACATGCAGCAACATTACTGCACATGTACAGACCTGCACACGGAGCTATGCATGTGTGCATGTGTTTGGGGTAAACTGAATGCTTTGATAACTCAGAATAGGAAAAAATCTATATTTTCCTGTTACTGATGAGCAGCAGCCTATGGGGCTGAAAAATGATATCAACACTACCAAAACTATACTGCCTTGAATGACCACTCCAAAAGCATGTCAGTCCCCACGTTAACAATATTTAGTGTCTGGTTTGAAACACAGTTTTGGCCTTTATGGGAAGCCTGCCTCTTCTTAGCAACTATAGAGTGGGTGAAGGTGATCTTAGTGCTGGACCTCACTTCCACTAACATGAGACATCAAACTCGAGCTTATTTGTGCTGTTGGCGACTTTTGCAATATTTTTGTTAATTACCTGAAAATGAATGTGCCTTCTTGTGTGGTACAGCCTATCCAAGAAGTATGTGCTTCGGTTTAGCAGATACCCAGTTACAGTTTATAAATGAAGTTTGCTAGCATTCACTGATGACTGTATTATCTTTGTCTGTATACCGAGCTTCTTATTAAATGCACGCACACACCGATCTCTGCTCCGATTCCACTTTATTTCCTATTCCCATTTTCTTGCTGGAGCTTCTTGCTCGCCAGTGAATTACACACATTGCAGCAACACAGTGCCATCTAGTGGCTGATACAAACATAGGTCAACATGTTACATCTCCCTTCTTAAGAAAAACCCAAAACAACAAAACAACTCAGGCTTGTAAAATTTCTAAGGCAACTGAAATTACGGGAATAACATCCTGAGCAACATCCATTAATAACATAGCATTCGACTCAATACTGGCTACATCATAACCATAATAAACAGATGCATTTAGTGACATCATTGGAACAACAAACATGTGAACAGCCCTTTTTTTTTTTTTTTTTTTTTTT
>NW_024582900.1:357351-359506 GCF_018398535.1 Haplochromis burtoni | reverse complement strand
CTTTTTGGGATGATCATTTTCTCTCCTTTGAACATGATCCCGTCTATCAGTGAGATCTCATCCCTGTGGTTCCAAAACTCCTGGATGTCAGGCGGACATTGAGACCTTTTATCCGGCCATCCACTCAATGTGGTCCTTTTCAGGGTGTTGAGCTGAGGATCCTGGGCTGTTTCGTTTCTTATCTCTGAGAGTCTCCGATCACTGACAGGCATGTTGCTGAGGACTGAGTGAATCTGTGCATCCATCCCGTCACATAGTGATTTATCGTGGAACTCTATGGATTTCTGGGAGAGCATGTCGGCTACCGGGATGTCTTTTCCTGGCTTGTGGATGATGCTGACGTTGTACTTTTGCAGCTGTAGTATCATCCTCTGTAGCCGTGGTGGTGCTGATGCTAGTGGTTTTTTGAGTATGGACTCGAGTGGCTTGTGGTCCAATTCAATATTCACATGTCGACCGTACATGTACTCGTGGAACCGCTTGCAGCCAAAGAGAACAGCATACAGCATACAGCTCTTTTTCTATTTGGGCATAGTTCTGCTCAGTGCTGTTAAGTGACTTGGATGCGTAGGCGACTGGCTTGCCGTCCTGCAGCATCACAGCACCGAGGCCACTTTTGGATGTGTCGACCTGGAGTCGTAGCGCTTTCTTGGGGTTGAAGAAGGAGAGAACTGGGCCTGGTTCTCTAGTGATCAGCTCCTTCATTTGTTGAAAGGCTCTGTCATGGTTCTTGTCCCATACAAACTCACTGTCCTGCTTTAACAGCTGGCGGAGCGGAGCGTTTATCTCTGACAGGTGTGGGGCAAATCTTGCTAGATAATTAACCATCCCCAGCACTGTTTCCAGTTCTGCCCTGTTCTGTGGGGGCGCCATGTCTTGGATTGCTTTTACTTTTTGTGGATCTGGTTTTAGTCCTTCGTGTGACAATGTGTGACCGAAGTAACTGACCTCTTTGACGCAGATGGTGCACTTGTCAGGGTTCAGTTTTTACACCTCTCTCCCTGCTGCGCTGCAGCATGGCCCTCAGGTTGTCGTCATGCTCCTGTTTGGTTCCTCCAAAGACCAATACGTCGTCCACAATGGCTGCCACGCCCCTCAGGCCCTCGTAGGTCTCATCCACGCGTCGCTGGAACTCATCCTGGGCTGAGATTATGCCGAATGGCAGCCTGAGGAAGTGGTACCTGCCAAACACAGTATTAAATGTGGTTAACAGAGATGATTCGTGGCTTAGCTTAATGGCCCAGTAGCCCGATCTGGCGTCCAAAACACTGAAATACTTGGCCCCAGCAAGTTTTGTGGTGACATCCTCCAAGGTGGGTAGAGGGTAATGGGGTCTTTGTATAGCCTTGTTGAGGGGTCTGGGGTCCAGACATACTCTGAGTCTGCCTGTCTTGGGTTTTTCCACGACAACAAGTGCATTCACCCAGTCCGTAGGATCTGTGACCTTGCATATGATTTGATTCCTTTCCATGCTGTCAAGCTCGTCTTTGAGTCGGGCTCGCAGAGCGATGGGAATCCAACGAGGTGGGCTGACTGTGGGTGCAACGTCTGGGTTTACATGGAAACTGCATTCACCAGGAAATTCTCCTATCCCTTTAAATACATCAGCATACTCGTCTAGTATTGCCTGTGAACTGTTGGTTGTCTTGTCTCTTTCCTCCGTCACTGCCATCACGATCCTGACCAGGTTAAGGTCACGGCAAGCTTTCATTGCTAATACAGGTGGGGCGCTTGTGTTAACAACACGGAATTCCAACGTGCTGGTTTTGTCTTTGTGTTTGCATTTTAGCTGGCATTTCCCTTCCACGCTGAGTGAGTGTCCCCCGTAATCTGTGAGCTTGTGTGTGACAGGCTTCAGTGTCACATGTGGGAAGAGTGTCTGGAAGATGTTGGCTGGAATTGTGTTTGCTTGTGCCCCGGTGTCAACTTTAAACCTCACTGTCTGTAGGGAGAAACCAAGCTGCATGTCTGCATATGCTTGTTCATCATTTCTTCCTTCATTTTCTATGGTGATGCTATCAATGTAGAAACAGTCTTGCTCCTCATCTGTGTCCTTAGTTGACATTTCTATGTTCTCTCTCACAGTGTGTACTGATTTGAGGTGGCTTTTGTCTGCGAAGGGAGTCTTGACCTGCATGCTCTTGCAAAATGGTTC
>NW_024582900.1:340120-355655 GCF_018398535.1 Haplochromis burtoni | reverse complement strand
TGGGTGCTATGATGTTACTGATAGTGAACTTGATTTTATTCATAAGGTTAGTTAGTAGAGTTGCCAACCGTCCCGTAAAAAATGGAATGGTCCCGCATTCAGAGAAATATGAATGCTATATGAATAATGGGCCCCGGTGAAAGGTGTCTAACAGCACAGATGATCCCGTGAGCAGGTGATTTACTCGAGTAGACGTTGTTTTCAAAGCCTCTGATGTGTTGACTGATCAGTTAGACTGGAAAAACAGAGCAACATGCATGTCTGTGCTTCAAAAATCTGCACGCATGTCAAAATGTTGTGAAAAAGTCTATGAATTATAGATCAGAAGCTTAAGCTTCCAACTGTGATTGATTGGTTTACCGTCATTAGTGGGAACTATGAGTATACATCTGTTTGTGTGTGTGCGTGCGTGTCTGTCACAGTGAAAGCATCACATACGCCCATCCATAAAGTATTGTATACACAGCTCTGCAAAGGTGAACTGACTGATTGCCGCACCCTGCTTACTGATGCAATACGTGCCAAGCTTTGCATTTTAGAATGGCTCATACAAGCGCAAAACAATTCTTAAGAATCACAAAATCCATCAAGAAGAGCTCTGATCAGCCCCAAATTCATTCTGCAGCATGAAAACGAGGCCGAAGATGCAGCCAGAGTCAGAAAAGATTGCATTCAGCCACAAGACGAGCAAGGAGTGCTGCAACAGATGGTCTGACCCCCACAGAGCATTGATCTCAACATCATAAAGTCAGTGTGGTATCACATGAAGAAACAGAGGAAACTAACACAGCCGAAAACCACAGAAGAATAACTTCACCGAGATGCTTCCTGCACCCACCTGTCTTCTGTGAAGAACGCTTCCTATTTAATCAGTGTGGACTGATTGTGAATTTTGAGTTTTTAACGCACTCACTCTTATTTCTTCCATTTGTTGCTACAAGATGCTGAATCCTACTGACATTGTGTGTTCTTTACTGTGTGTAAGCACTACAGCATGCACACGTGTGAGCAATGGTATCCTCTCAGGATGTTAAAGGGTACCAGTCAGGGGCGATTCTAGGATCAGAGCTTTGGGGGTGCTGAGCACCCAGAGAGCTGCTCAGCCAGGCAAGATAAACTTCACTCGTCACGATTCAATTCAATTCAATTCAATTTTATTTATATAGCGCCAAATCACAACAAAAGTCGCCTCAAGGCGCTTCATAGATGAGATGAGACTTCTTCCCTGTCTCTGTCAGTCCCTGCATCCTTAAATGTCTCCAGTTGTCCTGAGTTCTCTCTGACTGTCTCCTTGGTGCATTTAAACCCCTGTTCCTCCCTGTCCTCGTCATCTGTTTTCTTCGTCTCCGTTATTAGTCATCATAATTTTACCATCTCTGTGCAAGTCTGCAAATTTCTTTATTAAATCATAAGATTCTTAAATTCATCAAGTCTGTCTGTGCCTGGGTCCTCATCACAAAACGTGACGTCACTGTTTTGTACTTTTTAAAACAATTTAATCCCCACATTTGTGAAAGAAAAGAAAAATACTTTTTTTAAAGTCTGTAACAAAACCATCAAATCTGATAAAGGTTATTTAAATGCTGCAAATGAAGAATGGATTGGAATAAAAAAAAATACATATCCTAACCTGAATTACTGGGAGAATAATGAATGATGCTCATAGTAAATGAGAAGTAAACTGAGTGCATTTCTTTGGACAGAGGTTCACTTTTAATGTGTGTGTATAATACAATACAGATATATAAAAATACACTCCAAAAATAGAGTCCTTCAAATGTACAAAATATTGATAAACAAATATAAAAATGGAGGCAACTTTGCCTATGGTACAATCTATACAATGTATAAAAAGATCTTTACTGCAGATGCTACTATGGCTCTGCAGATTTTTTACTTTTATTTTAACCTATGTGGCCTCACCTTCAGGTTGGCAAATCTGTCTATCACTTTTGGTGGTCAACTCTCTCAGGCAGCTTAACAGTTTCTGTCGTGCCTGTCACTGTTCCCTGTCTGTTTCCTTACCTGGTTCTTCCTGACCTTGTACTTTCTCCTCATGTTTTTATAATCTTTATAATCTCTTCAGGTATTTGCACATTCTTTACTGTAAATTCCTAAGTTAATTTGTAAATTCTGTAGTAAACTGTAAATTGTAAATATTGTAAAACTTTCTTCTGTCATTTAATGGTCGGGCATTGTACAGCTACAAGCATTTCACCCCCATGTCATACTGTGTATGGTTGTGTGTGTGTGACAAATAAAATTAGAATTTGAATTTGTTCCCCTCTTTCCTCTCTCCCTCTTTGGACTGACAATCATACACAAATAGATTGTGTTCAATTAGATTAAAAAAATTACATTAACAGAGTAGGGGAGAGGTGAGCTGAAGCACCCCCAAAATGGGCTAAGATCGCCCCTGGTACCAGTTATTAATCCCTATTAATAATGTGGAATGGTGAATATTTTTCCAAGTTTCTTAAAAATAATGAATGACATGTAGCACATGATACTTTTATTTAGATTTGTTTTGAATAATCAGGACTTTCCATATCTTAAAGACCTCATAGCTCCATATTATCCTAATAGAGCACTTCGGGCGTGCTTGCTCCAGATTTCAGTCAGAGCCTTCAGCTTCAGGTTCAGTGGAACCTTTGAACAGACACTCTCTCTACTTTTAAGAGTAGACTTAGAACTTTCCTTTTTGATAAAGCATAAAGTTATAATTTATCAAAAAGGTGACCCTGAATCCTCCCTTAGTTACTCTGCATAAGGTCTAGGCGCTGAGTGTTTCCTCTTCAATCATGTCTTCAATTTGTGCGCTTATACACAATTATTCATCTCTGGCTCTGCTCTCTCCTCTTTCCTCTCACCCCAGGACAGCCCCTCCCTGAGCCTGGTTCTGCCGGAGGTTTCTTCCTGTTAAAAGGGAGTTTTTCTTTCCCACTGTCGCCAAAGTGCTGCTTATAGGGGGTCATATGATTGTTGGGGCTTTCTCTGTTTCCTTTGTGTTGTTGTAGCATCTCAACCTTAGAATATAAAGCGCCTTGAGGCGACTGTTGATTTGGGATTTTATAAATAAAATTGAATTGAATTGAAAAGCATTCAGAGAGGCTGATGATCACTTCCTTATGTTGGTGATCAGTTTGGACAGTTCAATAAGGTCTGATCTTTCAGATCCACATGAGAGGTGGAGTATTAAGAACATTTTCTTTACCTGGATAACAAACACTGTTTGTAAGGTTCACACCAAAACTTGTTCTTCTGTTAAATTCCAATATTTTTAAAACTCAAAGAACTACTTCTATGCATGGCATATCTTGCTCAGGAATAAAAAACTAAGAAAAAAGGCTGAGTAGGAGGGTATCTTCAGATCTGATAACAATCTGAGCTGGCTGGAATTTGAGTTGAGGAGACACCGAGGAGCCACGTCTCACTGGGCAGGTCTGCGTCTCCCTGTCGGCAGCTGACTGTGTTGACATATCCCATCATCATTCTCAACCCTCGCTGCTCTCCACATCCTCACATACTGTTCATGTAAAAAGATACGCACACATTCAATCACTCACCATCCCCTGACTGCCATTTGGCCTTATCTCGCACAGATAGCCCTCAGGAAAAACTGTGCAGAATGCAACATAGCCTGTGGTAGCTCACGTGACGGCATAGCGTCACACGTAGGAGATTTTAGTTCTAACGTGCTAGACACAGAGGCTTGTTTGTGCCGTTTCTGTTTAACGTGACACTTGTGTTTTCGCACACCGTTGGCTTTGCGCTCTCAGTGTGTTGCATCTTTCCTCTCTTATCAGCCGATTTCTATCGGGTCAGCCAAACATGTCAGAGTACAGTGATCTAAGACATTTTTCTGCTGCTCTGCTCAGCAGGGCAGGAAGAATGCAGCCCTGCCATTTCACTGTCTTCTGTGATTACAATATGCCTGTGTGTATGTGTGGGTGTGTGCTTGGTTTGGAAAGCAATAGATTCTGTTGTCAGTGTAAACATGGGAAGCATAAATATAATAAATCGATGCTAGTTTGTACGATTTAGCAGGCTATTATTGTTTTTTAAACATGGAAAATGTGACTACAGGCCTGTTTGGTCAGGTTTAACATCGCAGTGGAAGATGGAGAAAAATATTGGGAGTATGCTTCTTGGGTGGTTCGTATTAATCACTCCAGATTTTGTGGAATTAGTTGATATGATGACACGATTTGGTCATAAAGCGTGACAAACTAAAAAAAGCAGGCAAATAAATGTAAACCCTCCATAAATCTGTCCCACAAACCAGACAGTTAAGAAACAAACATCCTACAGTTTCAAAGTAATCCACTAATGCATCTGTGGGTATTTTTGAAATCAGGAACAGCTAATATGACATACTTTTTATGACATTATTTGAACATAATCGTGGGGAGCAACGAGAGAACAATCCAGATTAGAAAAACCCTGATCTGTCTGTGAGCTGCTTTATTTGTTCCCATTTGTGTTGTTCTGGCATATTTTCATCTCACTGGCCGAAATATTTCACTTTAGATTTACTTTAAACAGCAGTCGCACACACACATAAAAAACCTTTAAAGCTCCTCCGTTCTATTCTTGTTGGACATAGAAGTGTTTGTGTTTTCGAACATCACTATTTGAGGAGACATTTAAAATTTGGATCAAGTAGAAGGCTGTTTGAGAACCAAAGCCAGATGTTTTAATTTGATTTATACATCCTTATGACTTGGCAACAAGTATTTTTGGCCAGTAAGAGATGATGTGTGCCGGTTGCCATTGCAACTGATAATTGCAGATGGAAGTTCCCGATCCAACCACTAGAGGCAGATATGTAATAAAAAATGCTGAGGTGCCCTGGAGGGTCATTGTCGGACCTAAAGGCTCTAAATCCACCATACACATATTCTAGGGACTTCAAGCACCCATCTATGCTCAGATGAGCCGAGTTCATGTATAGAGTCATCATTAGAGATAACATCTGAAGGACCTAGTGCAAGTAGTGTTGAGGAGAACGTCACTTCTAAATATCCTCCTTCTGTCAGGCGCAGTGTCCCGTGGGAATGGAGTGGACTCAAGTGCAGATTCAAAACCGGAGGCCAGGGGTGAAGTGTAACGAAAAGAGATTTTATTTTATAATGCTCAAAAGCTAACAGAAAGTGTAGACTAGAATCAATGAACATAAACTAGATGTCTAAGGCGAGAGAAAATACTGTGAATGATAACTAGATGGCAGGGATGCTGAGTGCAGGTACTGGGCAGGGGAAACTGTGGCGGGCCTGGGCAAAACTTGCAGGTGAGGGTTGCGTGGAGAGGGGAGGCAGGAGAGGTCCAGGTGGGTGTTGCATGCAATGCAGGGAGGCAGGCAGGAAAGAGTGGCAGCTCCGACACGGAGAGTGATTACCGGCGGCAGCAAACTGGTATCCAGAAGAGCTTGGTAGGTGGGGTTCCGAGGCTGACGAGAAAAAAACAGAGAATCGATTAATACATATGATGAGTCACCAAGGAATGGACGTGAGGCCGAGAACTGACTAAAGTTGGCAGATAATCTGGCGACGACCAGTTGAGTGCGCCGGTCATAAATACTGCTGGTACGATTGCCATCAGGTGAGGAACAACAAAGACTCCACCCAGTGGGGAGGAGCTGATGCTGTGGAAAACCACCCAGACCACGACACCTTCATCTTTTGATATATTGTGTTTTTAAGAAACGATACAGGTCTGAAATGTTATGTTATATTAATATATCTACATCTATTTAGCAGTTTCTCTTTCGCTTGAGGAGGAAAATGAAAGTAGAGCAAGCTTTTAATGGAGAGCTTGTTGATATGCAAATAAAATTTTGGAAAACTGAGTAAACGTTTCAAATTTAAATTTAAAATCCTTGCTCACAATGCACCATCACTCTAGCTATATTAAAAAGCTTACTCTTTAAATATGTTTAAGCCACCTCTAAAATGTGGAGGCCATGCTCAGTATGAAATAGAGACACAATAACTGATAGGAATGATCCAGGGTAAAGGACTTGTTGCCATCTCTACTCTCAGCATCAGAGTGGTTTATACAACTGGTCTCATTCAACCATTCATACAAGCACTAACTTTCTGTCTAATATTCACACACGACCTGGAGAGCAACTTGGGATTAGTATCTTGCCCAAGGATATTTTGACACGCAGAGTGGAGCAGCCAGTGACTGAACCTCTAATCTATGACCTGCTCTACCTCTTGAGCTACAGCAACAACTCCTGATCGCCCTAACAGTCTCCCATCCAGGCCCAGCCCTGTTTAACTTCTATGATCTAACAGGCCTGCTTAGGGTGATCTGGCTGATTACTCTGTAAGTACAGCAAATCAAAGCATGAGCTATAACACTATAACAGGATAGTGTCTGTTATAGTTTTTGCATTTTTAGTCATTACGCTGGTGAACAGTAAATATTTCAGTGTAATAAAACTGATTCATACATGCCTTAATTACCCCTAGGTACTGTGTCGAAAAAAGACAAGTGATCTTGTCCTGATGTAAACTTCTGCAGATTACTACACTCCACCCTTTGATGTGGACTGTATGAATGTGGAAACGAAGCAGTGTGTCAGGCAGTTGCTTCAGGCTCAGCAGGAGGAGCAGAGACAGAGGGAAACACCAGGTTTGTTAAAGCAGTCCTGCTGGGATGCAGGTTATCCTTACACAGTTTCCACAGTAACTGACCCACACTTATAGTGATTCCTGTTTCTGGAACTGAATCTCACTAACACCATTTCACCATGTGCTCAGGCTGAGCGCACTTTCTGCCATCGTATTGTACAGCTGGTGTTCTTTGATTTACAACTCTCTGAATTCTCACGCTCGTCCACACTTTGCGCTCTCACTCTGCTCTGTTTGCTGTTTTCCATTCTAAAAGACAACCACTGTGTTACCACCAACCATTTAAAATAGTGGTGACACTGGGACGGTGCTGAGCAGTTTTAGCAGAGTAGCAGATCTCAGTAAAGACTGCCACCCTGAGACTCATTCACTCTGGGTAATTAGAGGGTTGTGTCTTCAAGCACTACTAGATTCAGTAATATGCTATAATTCTGGTCAGAGTTAATTTTTCACTCTTCTCATGGGACATTTGCCACACACAAAGCTGTAGTAAGTATGCTCATGTGTGCACAAACACCACACCACTCTCTGTGGTCAGGCCACTGTGGCAGTATATCTCCAGGCTGCTAGTTTCTGTCCACACATGCAATCAGACTGTTGTCTGCTAAGAGCGTGCAGTTGTTTTGGCTTCCTAAAACACACACACACACACACACACACACACACACACACACACACACACACACACACACACACACAGAGCTAAAAAAAATCATGATAAGTGTGCCAAAGTGTTGGAGTGTCCCAGGTAAAGCAGTCCTCACCATCATTTTCTCTGAAAAAAGGAGCTACATTTCAAGTGCAGACTGACGATAATCAAGCCATGATTTTAGCAGTGATAATGATTTGGATAATGTAGCACTTATAAAGGTTCACTCTGATAAAGTCATGGAAAGTCCAGTTTTCAATTACTACAGACGAAAGATTTGAAAGATAGACGACTGTCATCGGTTAGCACTTTCACTGCCGCCATGCATAGATGCTATAAACAAAACTGCATTCTATTCAAAGGCCACCAGAGGGCCACAGTTGTGGTTGGAACAGTGGTTGCAGAAACATGGACGACCTAATAGCTCCCCAAAAATGGAGCCAAAATGTCTCTATCGCCCCCTGCTGTCTGGCCGCAGTACAGGTCATAAACCCCGCCTCCTCAATGCCAGCGGATGGGAATTGGGTGGGAAGAACATGTGAGTTGTCAATTACAAGTCATTTGCCAAGTGTGTGGTTACACAGTTAGACACATCATTACGAGGCTTCCTAACAGGACTTCTAATCCAAGGACTGACGTGTTTGGTTTTTATTTTAGATCCAAACGTGACTATATTTGTATCAAGTCGCGGCGTGTTGAGCTCTTCTGATCTGCCAAACGCTATGTGACTACTGTCCGTACTTTTGGCTGTATACATTGGGTACATGAGCATCTAAGAAAAAATTGTGACCAGGTCTGATGATTCAGATTTTCATATGTGTTTGTATATAATTTGCCTGTGAAAGAACTAGCAGGAAAATGCAGTATATGTAAGAAAGTGAGAGGCTTTGGCTGAAGTTCTGCTGGTAAACCTTCAGTCCTCGAATTCGTTCTCCTGATCGCAGTCTGAGGATCTGTGGGATGTGCTGGGAGGCGAGTCCACACAGATCTTCAACATTACATCTGTGGCTGGAAGCGCTGGTTGCACTTAAACACAAATTACAACCATTCCTAATCCCTCACAGTGACAAGCTTCCTGAGGGAATGTTTCGAACTATTGATGTAGCTGCTGCTCTGTCATCACATTATTGTTCTTGTCTAAGACTTGTGTCAAGAAGCGGAAAGTAATAATAAGAGCTCTGTATACACAGGTTGGAACAAACAAGGAAATGTGCTGGAAGTGAAAAAGCTTAAGAAAAGCAGGATTCCTGCCACATGAGGTTAACTTCATGTCAGAGGAGGAATGACAAGAGAATACACAAAGTTCAAGCTGGAAATATAAATAAAATCAATTGTCAGGTTTACACATTCAGTGAGGTCAGAAACAGAAAACTTGTCTGCTTTATTATAAACCACAAATAATCTCAGTGCCAGCACACATTAGCTGGTGACTCTAGATATATTTCTACATTTCCATTTGGAAAATTAGATATGGAAATCATCCTGTTAAAGCTGCTTTAGCTTTTCCACAGTTGCTACATATCTGCAAGCCACTTTGCAACCCCATTACTCCTTTGTTTCTGCCTGTAGCCTAGATAATGTCTGTTGTCATTGATGCCTGCTTTGTCCTCTGCTGTTCTCATAGATAACACAATAGAGACATCAAAACATAAATAACTAAAGTGACCTGGCTAAATTATATTAGAGTACAAGCTTTGAGTGTCGAGCCTTAGTTTGCCAAGGCTGCTTCCAGCGATTGTTGTCCTGTTCTTTGGAACAAGCTTCTTGCTGACCTGAGATCAATTATATTATATCATATATGCAAAAACAGACTCAGACCCTGTTTATTCACACACGCTTTTTAAAAAAAATTATTTTCCTGTGTTTGACCCTGACATTCAGGGAGGTCGAGTTCCAAATAGGTTGGAGACGTCGCAGGACACCAACTGCCTTCCCTACTCTGGCGTCGACATCCCGATCAGAGACCCCGTCATTCGAGATGATGCTGCCAAGATATGTAAAATTCTCCACCTCTTCAGCACGTTGTTGGTTGATGATGACAGGAATGCGGGCACGTGCATAGCCAACTTGGACTACCTTGGGTTTTTTGGCGCTGATTCTTAATCCAACTTTCGTCACCTCCCTCTGCAGGGCCGCGGTCAACTTTTGGAGGTCCTCCCTCCTCGACGTCCCTAAACGTTAAGGTCAAGATCAGACTATTAAACTCTATCGTCTTTCCTACTGCACTACACGCTAGTGAAACCTGGCACTCAACAAGTGCAATTACTCAACACCTGAACGTGCTTCAACAATGTGGCCTGCAGCGAATCTTGAGAATTTCCTACCGGGACCGAATAACAAATGAGGAGGTCCTATGAAGAGCAGGCAACCGCCCGTTAGCCGATGTTGTTGCAGAAAGGCGCTTCGGCTTCGCGGGCCATATTTTACGCCTACCCCCTCATCGCCCAGCTAAGATTGCTATTACATGGCGTCCACGCACTGGCAAGCGTAAGCAAGGCCGACCAAAGACCACATGGCGTCGGACATTCTTGGACGATCTGAGAATTGTCGACATTGCCTGGGACGAAGCTGAAGCAGTTGGAGATTACTAGCTGCCCGATGCGCCGCCCGGCGTAGGAGGAACTAAGTGCTAAGTATGCTAAGTAAGTAAGTTTCCTTTGTTTTATTATAGTTTCAGAATCAGAGAAACTTTATCAATCCCAGAGGGAAATTGAGTTGTCATAGCAGCAAATACACAACAAGCATTCATATAAAATGAGTGTAGAAACACAGAGTTCTAATAGATACGTATTAAGATAAATATAGAGATATAGGTATAAATATAAATATATAAGTATAAATATAAAAGGACAAGTACGTGTCCAAATATATGGCGTGGTGTACAAAAGTGACAGTGTGCACTGTGATTAACTTTGATCCACATGTGTGGATATGACCCAAGAGTCTGACAGCAGCAGAAGGAACGACCTCCTGTAACGTTCCCTCAGACAGCCAGGTTGAAGGAACCTGTTGCTCAAACTGCTCTTCAGACTGCCCACTGTGTTATGGAGGGGGTGGGAGTCATTGTCCAAGATTGCTGCTCTGCCATTGATCACCTCCTCCATCATCGAGCATCATGCCAACGACAGACTCGGCAATCCTGATGAGTTTGTTCAGTCTGTCCTTTGCTTTGATGCCTGCACCCCAGCACACCACAACAACAGACTGATAAAACAAATAGATCAGCCTGCTGCATACATCGAAGGATCTGAGCCTTCGTAGATAGTAAAGACCGTTTTTGTTGGCAGACCACTTTTATTCCATTTCAGTTTTTCTCAGATGGACTGGTTATTGTACAAGTCTTCCTCCGTGATGAGAAATGAAGCAGATGTTTAATATCTTTACTATTTGTTTGTCAAATTTTGATATAATAATAATAATAATAATAATAATAATAATAATAATAATAATAATAATAATAATAATAATACATTTGTATAGCACCTTTCAAGAAATACAAGGATGCTGTGGAAATAATTCATCTGAATTTCAGGAGTGGGACCTTTCCGTCTGCCAATGTCAAATCTAAATCAAAACGTAGTCCCAGCTACTGAAATAAATAAACATTAATTGAATTAATTTGAATGTTGTAAACCTTACATCAACAGTTATGAAATTATTAACTTTCTGAACAATCAGTTCTCTGGAAACGGAGTGTCTCTGATCCTGGAAGATCCTCGGCCCTCCGTGCACAGAGAGGTCTAACGTTTCTGTAATAAAGTCTTCTGTTTCCCTGATGAGCATCAGTAGTTCATGTAAACTATCAGCAAACATTTGATTCCTTTCTCCTGTTGGCTGCAAACAGCCTTACAACAGTTTTATTGTTCCACAAGCATCAGTACGATCCTGAAACATCACACCTGCTTGTACTTGTGGACTAAGTTTGCACTAAAACCACTGTTTGAATTCAGTTTTTATATTTATTCTTTGTTCTCAGACCAAGGCTGCAGTTTAGAGAATAAAAACTAAGACTGTCTTATAAACATTACATTTATAATGACATGAGTCTTAATGGTATCGTTGTTTTATTAAGTCACGTAATTCACACTGGATTCACAGTCTGGATTTTTGCTGATTTTCTTCGCTGGCTTCAAACAACCTAAACTTTATTTATATAGTAGCTCTTTTGCAGCCTTACTACCCAAATAGCTATAGCTCCAACCCACCAAAACGTGACCTGGACACACATAAGGTTGCATTAATGCATGCACAAGTTGCATTACCAGCAGGGGGAGATAATTTATTTAAAGGCAAGAAGTCGGTAGTACGAAAAAGACGTATGAAGCAAATTCAAGGGTTCTCAATTTTTAGAATAAGCTAAGCGGCTAATATGTATATACATGTAAATGTGTTAATAATGTCTGTTTAAACACTTTCCTGTGATTATTTTCATGTTGGCTTGAAATAAAATATTTCCCTCTGCTGTTACTGCAGATTAATGTAACTTCCACATGCGTGTCTATTACACGGTTTACTGGTCAATCAGCCGGCATACCCGAGGCTCATCCCTCAGAGGACATCCTGCAATCCACCAGATTGTTCAGTGTCCTGGTGCAGTGTCGGGTATAAGTAGCTACAGTAATCACATTACATTTTTCATTAACACAGTGTCAGGGACCAAGCAGTAGGGCATAAAGGACACAGGTGTTTAATTCAAAAACAGGGATTTTATTGACCCAGAAATATGAAAATATATTTAACAAAACCAAAAAACCTAAACAGGCAGACCAATAAAAGAGGTCAACTCTATAGACCCAAGTCAAGCTAACAAGTAACAAAACTTCAAACAAACATAAGACAGACTGACCTCCTGAAATGACACACGGGGGAACTTTAATACTGGCTTAGCTAAACCACATGACACACACGGGGAAAATAAAATGGCTGCCGTATAACCAACTAGTACAAAACAATTAAACAAACTTGAAACACCCCCCAGGCAATGAAGCGTGTGGTTTCACCCAATTAGGCTGTCAGTGGTACTTCAGCTCTCCCAGCACTTTGCCACACCTTTTGCCAGACAGGAGAAGCCAAACCCAGCTAAGTCAAACAAAGATGCATTAATATAACATAAAACACAACTTTGACCTTGCAGTGTTAATATGTGTGCACGCCATATAAACATTGGTGTGTGTGATGGAAAAATAAATATATTTAATAAAGAAACAATATTGAACAATAAGTAGAATATATTTAAAGTAGTGACTGCAAAGTAAACTAAAGCGAATCAACTGGTGGTGAGGTGTGGAGCTTGCCATCACACAGCCATGGAACATGTTGCTGTACTAGAGTCAGTAATTACATCAGTTACAAGTATTTTGTTACTTGTCTCAGAAAGGGTCCTCAGTCATCTGCGGGTCAGTCAGCTGATTTCAATACGTGTAGGCGAGGAGGAGAAAAGCAGAATGCTCTATAACGGAGATACAGACATTTTTTACATTTATTGCACAAAAGGACAAATGTCCAGAAACTCCATTATCCAGCTAACACAACTTTGGGCTTTTTGCAACCATCTCCACAGAAACTTTTCTTAGCTCAGGTGTACCCCAACTCTAAATCTCTGCCATCAGTATATTCTGAGCTAAAGATGCCTTTGTTCATAATACTTCAATACTTTTAAAAACCTCTACTAACCCTATGGATTCTACAAAAAGACTTTAGCAATCAGAAAACAAAGAAAAAAAAAACAGTTTAACAAGTACACATTAACTAGTGAATCTAAATGTCCCCTAGGTGTGAATGTGAGTGCTAATGGTTGTCTGTCTCTGTGTTAGCCCTGCAACAGACTGGCGACCTGTCGAAGGTGCACCCTGCCTCTCCGCCTTCACGTGACCCTGATGAGGATAAGTGGAAGAGAATGGGTGGATGGCTTAACATTAAAACCAACAATTTCCCAAACAGTATGTTGCAATTCTCCAAAACAACCGGTTAAGGCGCGGGTCAGGAGTGGGTGGGGGAGCTCTGGTCCTTGGACCTAAGAGGATTCTGGGACTTCCATTGTGTTTATTTCTCAAGTTATTTACTGTTTTACTTTGAAATCCTTGTTACTTTGTTATTCGTGTTAGCGTTTGCTTAGTTTTCTCTTATTAGTAATTGTCTACTTGCGCTATAGCATCACTTGTGTTTGATTTACAACAGCTGTTCGCAATCAGACAGTCAGTCCTCTCGCTGTATGGAGCCAGCTGTCCCCGTTCTCCTTGTCAGATTGTTTTTGAACTCCTATTAGCCAAGCGTTCCAGCAATTCCCAGAGTTCCTTCTGTTTCTATAGGCTTTTCGGAACATTTTTGGGATTCTGCCTTTTGCCTGCTGCTCTGTTTGCTCTCACTCACTTATGTCTAACCTTTGCCTGATACAGATTTTACATTCTGCCTCTTAAGTCTGTCACTTGGGTCCTCTTCTACCACAAAAACCATGACAAAAACTGAAAACATTTTTTTAGGTGTCATATTTTTATTACAAAGTAAGTTTAAGTTTTTCTGTTTGTTTTTTTTTGTTGCCATAATTAGGTTTCCATTCGACACAACCTCCTCCAGTCTCTCCGCGGCAGCATTCCAGACGTTCCTGTCAGCATGTATGGAAACGGGACAAGTGCTCGTTCCCACTGCAGATACACAATGATTCTGGACAGTGTCCTGAGTCTGGTGGCCTCCTTTGATCTTGAGGTCACATTACAGAAGGGGCCTGGCCCTTGCAGCCTGGATATCCCCCTCTGTGAGTGTAATCAATCATGTCTGAAATCTGAGCACCGTTGCTTCAGTCTTTTGTGTCTGAAGTGTTAATCTGTTCCTGTTTACAGTTAAATTTGAGCATCAGGCAAAGGGGTTGGGAACGGAGCAAGTCTCGTTCACAGTGGGGTGTATTCTACTGACAATGACGCACAATGACATCTGCTATGTGCCTGCCTGTCTGTCCAGGAAAACCGATTCCTTCTCTGTCGCTGTTTGAGGGTTTGTAAACTTTTTTCCATTCAAGTCATCAGTTTAAGGATTAAGTGCTTCATATAATGGACAGACTGTAATAGTTGCCTCAAAACAATGTCTGACTTTGATTGATTTTTAAAAATTGACATAAATTGTTTCAAAATGCTCCAACCAGCTTGAAGTTCTTCATCACAGGCATTAAGATTTGATGATTGTCAGTCAGTTGGGTGGGATATACTATTAAGTTTTTTGCAAGTGAAAATTTTCCCATTAAAGTTGATATATTAGAAGCAGGGAAATGGGCAATCGTAAGGTTATGAGTGAGGGTCAGAGTATCTCCAGAACTGCAGCTTTTGTGGGGTGTTCCCACTCTGCAGTGGTCAGTATCTGTTGAAAGGATCATTGATGTGCATTGGTAGTGAAGGCTGGTTCATGTAGTCTGACCCATCAGATGAGCTACTGTAGCTCAAACTGCTGAAAAGGTTCATGCTGGTTCTGATAGAAAAGTGTCAGAATACTCAGTTCTTCAGTTTGTGTATGGGGCTGAACAGCCACACACCAAACAGGGTTCCCATTCTCACCCCTGTCCACCACTGAACGCATGCGATCAGAACTGGACCGTGGAGCATTGAATGGTGGGCCGGTCTGATGGCTTGGTGCATGTGCTTCACTTACACTGTGGGAAGAAGGCGAGCTGACGGAGGCAGTGTGATGCTTTGGGCAGTGTTCTGCTGGGAAACCTTGGGTCCAACATCATGTGGACGTTACTTTGACATATACAACTAACCACTACTATTGTTACAGACTGCCATGTGTGGCAGGCGGGATGAAGGACCCAAAATGCAGGACTCACGAGAAACAAAGGAGTGAACTCAGGGAGGCAGTTTTAATGCTGTATCAAAAACTCGAATAATACAAACAGAGGAAAATAAAATAAAATTGAAACTAGGAGCTGACAAGAAACAACTAGGGAAACGAGGCACATGGAGAAACGGACAGCAACGTCGGGTAACGATGCAACAACGGGCAGAGGAAAACAAAGGGCTTAAATACACAAGGGAGTGAGTAACGAGGGAACAGGAAACAGGACTAATCTGACAAAAGGAGGAAGCAAACTGAAAACACTGAGCACTGGACGAGACTGTCAAAGTAAAACAGGAACCAAGAGACATTCACAAAGACGCAGACTTGACACTGGGACACGGAGACATGACTGACTGGGGAGACAGGGGGAACATAGAGACACGGGTGACTAGACAGTAGAGCTGGGCGATAGAACGATAAC
>NW_024582900.1:329761-334944 GCF_018398535.1 Haplochromis burtoni | reverse complement strand
GATATGTATTGCGAAATAACTTTTTCTCGATAGAAAAATTAAACTATTGCGATAGACCTCACCGCTCTTGTCCTCTTAAAAAAAAAAAGAAGAACAGCCAATCCAAATTAAGTAGCGCAGAGCCGAACCAATCACAGCCGCAGCGTCACGTCACGTGACTTGTTACGTACAGCACAAGTGCCAAGCCGCACATGTGTATTTGTTTGGGAAGCAGCCAGCCGCCGTGCCGCCCGGGTAATGGAGGAAATGAGTGCGCCGACTAGAAAAATCAACCGAGCGTGACCGAAGAGAAAACAGATGATGGTTCCAACGCCGGAGAGATTGTCGAACGGAAGAGCCACAGAAGTTCCGTAGTGTGAAGGTATTTCGGCTATTTCAAGTCTGACAAAAAACAGAGTAGCGTGCACTGTAAATTGTGCCGAAAGCAAGTCTGGAAATACAATAAACTGGTGCATGCTCAATCTCTGACTGGAAGCGCTAATTCGTCATTCGGCTTTTGTCAGACTAAAGTAACTGTTAAAACTGTTATCGGATGTTCAAGATGGGCTTTACGTCTACCAACAACTGCTCACACTGCCAAACCAATTCACCGGACAATTATATCCACGCTCTTTGGTTCTGTCCACCAGTTCAGAAGTTTTGGCGCGAGATATGTGAAGACTTATCGAAGTGTCTGAAATGTAACATTCCAACTTCCCCCTTAGTGTGTTTGTTGGGCAGCTTAGATAATGTCACTTCAGAAAAGAATATAGCCCATATGGTTTTCACTGCCCTATGCATAGCCAAGAAAACTGTCCTCATGAACTGGAAAAATAAAAACAATCTTAATTCTAACCAATATAGAAATTATCTATTAGATTACATTAGTCTTGATACAGCCTCTGCCACCACATCAGATCAATTGCTCTGGGCTCCTTTGATCAGCTCCATCACCTAGTGGGGGTGGGGGGTCATAGTTTGGTCCCGCCTTCACTGTTGTGATTGGTGTGGGGGTAGGGACAGGCTTAGGGCGTCGGGGGGTTCCCCGGAGGCATCTTCCTTGGGGGGCTCAACCCGGGGTAGCGGTCATGTCCGGTTGGGGGCTCTGTTGGCTCTCAGGTGACTGTTTCCTCGCGGCTGCGTGCAGCGGGGCTAGGGGAGGGTCTGTGCTGACGGACGTGGGTTACTGACCTGGTAGCCTGGCTGCCCCTGGGTGGGTCCGGGATGGGCGTGAGGTTCTGGGGGCGCTCCGTCTCTGGGCTGGAACCCGGACCGGGCCTCGGGGGCTTGGGTCCTGGTTGGTGTGTTGCCGGGGTTGTGGGCGGGTGGGTGCATGGGGGCCCAGCCCTGGAGCAGGGTGCCGCCGGTGCATCGAGCCACCTGGGGGGCTCTTCAACTGGTGGGGGAGATTGTCACATCTGGCAGGAGCTTTCCTCTCCTCAGGAGCTCCCTCTGCAGGAGGGGGAGATACAGGAGAGGTGGAGGAAGATCTCAGCCTGGGTGTTTATTGTCTTATGTAGTCTGGAAGATGAGTGGATGGTGGGGTGGGTGTAGTTTTCTCTGTGGTGGGGTTGGGTGGACTGTCCCGGGCTCTGTGGGGCCGGGAGGCGCTGCTGCACTGGGCCCCGGTCTGGATGGGCCTGGGCCCCCTTTCCCTGGCGGGTCGCGGACTACTGGGGTCAGCGGGGGAGCTGGCCCCAGGGAGGGGTCACTTGCCCCTCCCTTCTTTCCCTCCCCATCTCCAGCTGCCTCCCTCTTCCCGCTCCACCACAACCACCCACACATGCAGGGCCTTGGAGTAGGGGTATGTCACCAGGGTGCAGAGGAGGCTACCCCCCCCCTCTGTCCCCTTCTGGCTGCCTCTGCCTCAATTTTATCCCACAACTTAGACATTCACATTACTCACACTCTCATTACACATACATATAGGATCTTGGGGGTGGGCACGATACACGGAATCCAAAGTACCATCAGGGTGTACACCTCACCCCTGGCGTCGTTGCCCACCTCTCAATTTTAAATACACGTAGACATTGAGGGCTAGCAGGAGGGACCATGCGCTTACCTGCTGCTCTCTGGCAGGTAGCTCCATGCCCTCCTGGGTTTTAAATGCACCTTAGAACACACATGCATCAACACTACAATGAGCGGGTGGAGGGAGGTTTGGAGTCTTCTCTCACCCCCATTCTCTGCGACCTGCTGGAGCGGGGGGGCTAGGAGGAGGAGTTGGCCGTCCGACTGCGGTCTGGAGTGTGGAGCCTTCCTGCTGCTGCGGAGTCGGGGCGGTCTGCCTCCCCCCACCGCAGGGAAAAGGGAAACACCACCTGGGTCTGGGTGCAGTTCCCCCCTCCAGGGGCGGGGGCACCTAGACCCGGTTTGTAGAGTACGCTTGGGGAGTGTGATCGTGTGTACAACGTCTCTTTATGTCTGTCTCCACGTTGGTTGAGTGTGGAGTAAGTGCATTGAGAGCATGAGGGTGGGAATGGATGTTTGTGTCTGTGTGTGCCTGTATGTCTGTGTCTATATGTCAGGTTGGGTGTCACTTGAAATGAAAAAAACATATCGTGATATGAAAAAATCTTATATCGCCCAGCTCTAGTAGACAGGAAACGTGGAACACGGGGAAGGCAAAGTAACAGAAACCTAAAGACTATAAACTAAGAATATACCACATGGAGAACAATAAGGAGAAGCAAAACCAGAAAAACACAAACACTAGCAGCACGACACAGACCATGTACACCCTTCCAAGGATGCCATATTCCCTGATGGCTGTGATCGGCAGCATAAAACACCGTTCCACAAATCAATAATAGTCAAGGAATGGTTTGAGGAGCACAACAACAAGTTGATGTTGACTTGGCTTCCAAGTTCACCCAAATGTCTGAAAAGTCCTGAGAATGGGAATGTGAGGAAATGCCTGAAAGTGTCTGTCAGTGTTTAGACGACTGTACAATAGATGACTAAAATATGATTTCTTGTGTTTCGAAAAGAGAAATATTACAATTACCTAATTAATTGGATTAAAAGTCACGGCATCATCAAATTTAATATTTATCAACATAAAAGCTCAAAACTGTAGCTGTCTGCAGTGGACTGACTGCACAGTTTGTTTATGTAGTCCTAGGAAAAGTTTCAGGACACCGGCCCTCGAGGACTGGAGTTTGACACCCCTGCTCTTTAGTTACAGTGGCATGGTGCAGATGACTTTAAGACTGAACTGGCTCAAACATTCGCTCTGTTTTAACACCTGCTTTGCTGCTTGGGCTGCAGACAAAGTATTATTTTGTCTGCCCACGTCTCTGTGCTCATTCTATCTCTTGTGAGCACATTCAGAGAGAAAAGAAGTAGAACAAACAATTGAAAACACTTCTGCAGTTTTACTTTAGTCGTCACTCAAGTGTACACGCAGCTTTCAGATGGCGTTTGATGTAACATTCCCGTCTTTGAACTTTTAGACTCTTCTTATTCTCTGAGCATGTATTTGTGATGTAAAACAATCATTTACTCATGCATCAGGTATGCAGCGGCTCAGGAACGCCTTAGATCCGAAAGCATTGTGTCGAGCCTGGAGAGCACACAGCATAAGTAATTCAGCACACCATTCACAAAACAGCTTTGTATTTTACCTGATGATGAACTTCAAACATGTCACAGTGTGGAGCTCATCTTCAAAAGTTTCACTTTATTATGGCCATCTGGAGACCTGCAAAATCCAGAAGAGGAGAAAGTTAGACTTAACATCAATAACTCATTACTAGACATTAGTGTGTGCTCTGCTGAGGAGACAGGCAGGGATGGTGGAGATTTACTCTAATCGAGAAGTTAAGACTCAAAAACAACGAGAGACTTCCCAGGTTTAAAGAATAATACAGGGAGAAAAAGTAGTGCAGTCAGTAGGATATGCACAGAGACGGGAAACTTGGGTGATTCGCCACAGACCAAACTACAATTAAAAAGCTTAAACTCAAATACAACTCTGCACAACTCAGTAGAGCTGCACATGCAACTAATAGTTCTCTGTAAGGTCATTACCTCAAGCAACCCCTCATCTTCTTTTACCCTGTCCTTGCTGCATAATTAGTAATGCATCCTGTCCCCATCCTTTCGTATTTGCAAATGAGTCTGGTGGATGGGACAAATAGCAGGGCAAGTTGCTGATTTTCATTCTTGGAATTTTTGTCTGATTGCACAAAACTGAAATTACAAAACGGTTAATGAGAGAAAGCCTCTTTCCTATAAAGAGGGAGTACGGGATCTGAGTACAGGATCGCTGCAGGGCTGTGTGCTTAGTCCACTGCTGTTCGCCCTGTTAACACATGACTGTACTGCACAGTACAGCTCAAATCACATCAAGTTTGCAGATGACACATCAGTGGTGGGTCTCATCACCAACAACAATGAGTCTGAATACAAAGAGGAGGTCCAACACCTGGTGGACTGGTGTCAGAATAACAGCCTGTCTCTAAATGTTCAGAAGACTAAAGAGATGGTTGGTAACTTCAGGAAGAGCCCAACGACCCACAGCCCACTGCACATCAACGGGTCTGCTGCTGACATGGTCATCAGTGTGGTCATCAGATGACCTCTCCTGGAACCTGAACACCACCACCATCATGAAGAAAGCCCTAAGTTTCTTAGGAAACTGAAGAAGGCCAGTCTCCCGCCTCCCATCCTCACATCATTTTACCAGGGAACCACTGAGAGCGTCCTCTGCTGCTACATCACTATCTGTAAGGAAACTGCACCCTCACTGAAAAGAAGTCTCTGCAGCAGATAGTGAGGACAGCAGAGAGGAACACTGGAGGCCCTCTCCCACCCATCTCCCAACTCTACGACAAACACATTATCTGATGTACAAACAGCATAGTGAAGGACACTTTCCAACCCTCATATGCACTGTTCTGTCCTTCCATCTGGCAGATGGTTTCGCAGCATCAAAACTGTAACGACCAGAAAATGCAAGAACCTCTTCCCCCAGGCAGGCAGAGCCCTCAACCACCAAAGGACTGATATACACATACACCTTTACAAACACCTTACAGTACTCACCAAAAGAGTCAGTAACAACAAAAACTTACACAATCCACCTGGGAACAATATGCTTATTTGCACACGCAGTCACATCCGGTTGCTAAGTGATGACGTGACGAATCCTACTTCCGGGTCTAAAGTAGTCTGCGTTTAATATGGCTTTTGTGTTG
>NW_024582900.1:276800-328260 GCF_018398535.1 Haplochromis burtoni | reverse complement strand
GCGCCCAATGGCTGCCCACTGCTTCACTGAGTGAATGGGTTAAATGCAGAGAGGAATTTCCCCATGGGGATCAATAAAGTACACTTTCTTTTCTAACTGTAAAGCACAGAAGTGGAGAGTTGATGATTTGGGCTTGTTTTGAAACTACTGGAGCTGGGGACCGTGCAGTCAGCGAGTCGACCATATACTGAAATATTTTAGAATCAGATGTGACAGGTAAAGCTTGGCCAAACTGGGTCATATAACAGGATAATGATGGAAGGTGTTGCAGTGGCCAAGTCAAAGTCCAGAGTTGGGCCTAGTTGAAATACTGTAGTGGGTTCTTCAAAGAGCTGTGTGTAAGTGAATGCCTGCAAACCTCAAGACCTGAAGCGAAACTATAAAGAAGAGAGAGCTAACCTTTCTCCACAATGATACGAGGGACTGATATTCATACACAAACATGAGTAGGTCATCATATTGTGCTGCTATTGGTGGTTCTACAAGCCATTAGATAACGGACAGTCCTCAGCTTTTCACAGGAATGCAGAGAGTCGTGTAAAAACTTGACTGCATGATTGTAGGCAGACATATACAAGCTACAGCAGCTATTACTCCTGTCTTCTTTAAAAGGCTAATGGCTAATTATGATAGCAAAACCTTAAGAAAACTTTTTGTGCCAATTCATTATAGTTAGAAACTTGCCCTCATTAAAAGAACTTTCCTCTGATACATGTCAACTAAGTACTTCTTAGCACAAGTATTTTTGCACTAAGAAATGTAATATAGTTTAGGGGCCTGCCAGAAAAGTAATGATTTCCTCCAGAGATGCTGTGAACTGGTTCAAACCAGAATAAAGAGAGGAGTGGGAGGGCCTGGTGAATAACTGACTAGGAGGAAGAGTACATCAGATTCTTTGAGAACACGGTTTTCAACCTTCAGTTTCATATAATAATAATGGATTGCATTTATATAGCACGTTTCTAAGCACCCAAAGCGCTTTACAATTCCACTGTTCATTCACTCTCACATTCACACACTGGTGGAGGCAGCTGCAGTTGTAGCCACAGCTGCCCTGGGGCAGACTGACAGAAGCCAGGCTGCCATATTGCGCCATCAGCCATCACCAGTAGGTGAAGTGTCTTGCCCAAGGACGCAAACCAGGACAGAGAGAGCTGGGGAATAGAACCGGCAACCTTCTGGTCACAGATGAGCTTCCCAACCCCCTGAACCACGGTCGCCCCCGATCTCAGCATTAACAGGGAAGAGGGGATCTTTTAGGTTTAGGAAAATCATATCTTAGTACAATAACATAAAAGGAAAATATTAAAATAGGCAAACAGGGGACGTGTGCTTTGCTCACTGGGTAGTCAAGGTGACCATGTGCCATAAGGCTAAACACAGTGGTCCCAAGGCTTGGTAGCGTGTCTTCTCCCGTTCTCTCTCCCTGCTTTCCTGTCTAATCTTCACTATGGGCTCTTTAATAAAGGTGAAAAAAGCCCCCAAGATAATTTAAGAAGATAAACAAATAGATAAGTATGCCATCTATGACTCAACCAGAACATGAAAAAGTGTGTGAGGTAATATTTCAAACATGATTACTTTAATGTGATGGTTTGAGGTTTTTTGGTGGTGGTAAACTGGGACATTTATACTGGATAAATGGGATCTTGAACATCTTAGAGCCCCACGTCACAAACATTCCTGATGTAGCCCCACGGACACTAATTGGAGGCTATTTCCTTCTACAGCAGAACAATAAGTAAGCACACAGTGCCAAAACTATGCAACAACTATTTAGAGAAGAAGAAGAAGAAGTCAGCTGGTGCTCTGGTTATAAAGCAGGGTCGGTCATTCACATCCAGTCTCATCTCCATGGAGCTTGGATAGAGGCCCCGATCAGTAGTATGTGCACATCTGAAGGTTTGACCTCAGAGTAATGTGGTTGCCACAGATTAGGCCAGTAAATGCAGAGCAAGATGCAAATAAATCTGGATCCTAAATCTGTCACTCATTTAAACAATCATTCAATGTTTAAATAGTTCACCCACCTTTTGTGAAGTGCAAATATATTCTGACACACACACATCACATTTTAAGGCTGACCTTATATTTGAGGCCTGTGTCTATGTGTGATGCTACAGCAGAAGTCCTCAGTGAATTGAGAGAACAACATCAAGTGAAACAATATGCCGGACTAAATCTAGGACAAGCCTTTCCCACAGGAGCCCACTGTGAATGATATCATTCAGCAAAGTGCAGACAACACCGTACACCGCTTATTCCTTCTGTCGGTTCAAACTGTAATGATACTGAACCTAAAATACAGCTGTACATATTTATATGCACAGTGTATGTTCTGACCTGTTTCAGTCATACCTGCAGATCTGTTCAACAAAAGCAAAGCCTTATGGCACTGTTTCAGAAACTTTATCCCTCCTGCTGGAACCTGAACTACTCTACTTTGAGAGACACAGAGGAAAGTGGAAAAGAATTTAATATAGAGGCATTTATTGGAGAGGAAGTAGGGCTGTGCTATTAACACTTGTAGGCAGCTTGGTTGGTCCATGTCTACAAATTTCAAACCACATTGCTTTGGACATGCCCATGTGAATAACTAAAATAACCCTTTGACCTCTAATTAAGTCACCTCATCAGGAAAAGTGTTGTTGAAGTGCAGACTTTCATGTTGTAAGATAAAGACCCTACAAGACCTGCAAGACCTGCAATAATCTAGACAAACCCCAACAATCAGATGGCCTCCTATGAGCAAGCACTGATGACAGTGGGAAGGAGGGAGAAACCAAACAGAACCAGGCTCAGGGGGGGAGAGGATAAAATGAACACTGTAGCTTTGGCAGCTCCTAACATTTCTACTTGTTGACAAAGATGAGTGATAATTGATCTTCATGCTCAGTATCTCAAGAGTGTGAAGAAGGAAATTAAGGACTGATGTGCAAGTGTAAGCGGGACTGTCAAAGGCTCATTCCACGATTTTGCCATTCAATAAATGATTTTTAGATGCTGTTATATGATGAAGCCTGCTACAACAAAAGGGATGACAAAAGAGCTACATGTTGCTCAAGCTTATCTGTAGAGCAGAAAGGGACTAACTACAGTAAGAGAGGTGGGCACCTGAGACACGCAGGCTCAGAGCCCAGGTAAGAATAAATGCTGAAATGAAAAAGAGAATGACAACTCATAAGTGGGATGTTGCTGAGAAAGTCAGGGTTATTGATAACATGCATGACTGATGAATGAAAATTTAATAAACAAAGGTTTAAAACTGTGTGCATGAAATGTTTGGAATGTTGTGTGACTTTGGCTTTGTTTGCTCTTTGAAACAAAGGAGTAAAAGTGACTTAAAATGAATCATTCGATCAATCAGTCAGTAGAGTTCAGACTGAGTAGGAACCGGTTCGAGAGTTGGTCTAGGTAAAAAGGGCTTCCTGCATCTCTCTGCTTTGACAGGATGATGGATGGCTGTGTTGTAACATGGGTAGCTGAGCCTCGGGGGTAAGCAGCACAACAGAGCTGGATAAAAAATGCTGGCAGTGGAGGATCACAGTTCCCTCAGACACCGATCTGTATCTATACAGGCAGAAACTTTCTTCCAGCTCTCACACTAGTCAGCTGCAGAGCCTGACATGCTAACATATGAGGGACAGAATGTAATTACACATGTTAACACACACGCAGTGTAATTAGAGTGCAATTACAGAAGTGGAAGTCAGTTATGATCAGCCTACAGCTATAAGCTCTTGACACAACATCCTGCCTGCGGTCTCTTCTCTGGAGCCGTGAGGGTGGTGAGGGACATTCCTGCCTTTCCACATGCACTGACACACGGAAGCCTTCCCCTCCCGTGTGCTCAAACATCCGGCGCCGTGCTATGTGATAGGGATACTTGTCAGCGCGGCAGCAGGATGAAAGATAACCACATATTATCCACAAGTCACAGGACTACAGCCAAGAGGCCTAATCAGAGGGAGGAGAAGCGTGAGAAAATGACTGAGAGGGTGGTACAGGCCGGTGAGAGGTGTGGGAAGATGAGGGCAGGCCTGTTACATTGCTGCATGTGGCGGTAGTGTTGCAACAGCTGCGAGCAGACAGGCAGACCGGCCGCCTCCTCTAAACCCAACTGGAAGGATTTAACCCTGACAGTCGACTGATGGCTGCTGCCCACCTGTTCGTGCTCTCATGCAGATATTCCTTTTGATACGTGAACCTCAAAGACGACAGCCGGGCCGCACGAGGGTCCTGAGAGAGGGGGTCGCGGGGTATGTTCCTGATGCGGCTTTATAAATCCCAGGAGTCCCAGGAGCCTAACAGGAGGTGTTCCAGATGATGAAATGCACACTATATAAAACTCTAATGGCGTGCCTGTATTTTGAAAAGACAATCGCACCGCAACCCTAACCTTAATCTCTGTATTGTATGCGATAGCATACGTGTTTTTTTCCAGTCATTTCCAGTACCGAAACGACTGGAACAAACTAAAAAACATATCTGGTCCTTAGTGACCAGGTGTGTAACATTGTGAACACCTCACACCTGCAATTAAGGAAAAGTCAACCTCTTAACATCGATCTGATGACATAGCTTTCAACTCAAGTGTTGCTCACTGGGCACCAACACATTAGAGTTTCATTTTATAGACAGGTCATGGAGATGCCACATTATGCCAGACTTGGTCTGGTGTTCTCTGACGAATGCCAGTTGAGATGCATGATGTTGGCTGCATGAAAGCACATTTGGGCCTCATGGCTGGCTGATCTATTTTTGTTAGTGTGGTCAGGAACATGCTCAGGAGAAGCCCGCTGGAGTTCAAAATGCAAATCTTTGGCAACAACTTGACCCACCATGTCTGCAGGAAGAGAAACGCTGACTATGAACCGAAAAACACCATCCCCACAGTCCAGCACATCAAGCAGCGATGCAGACACTACGCTTTGGGGCTGTTTTACTGCTAAGAGTACAGAAGCTACCGTAAAATCCAAGGCGAGAGCCTCTTAGTTCACCCAGAATACACAGAATGGTTCATGGATGGGTCTTCCAATATTTCAGTGATGCAAAACATACCACCAGGATGACAAAGGAATAGGTAAAGATGAAAAATACAGTATGAGAAACATTAAGAATCAGTTTTTTTATGTAGAAAACAGGGACTTGAAGCTTCAGGTTGCTAAGCAGCAGCCATGACACCACCAGTGGACAAAATCCCTCCTGAGACGTGTGCAAACCTGCTGACCAAACACAAGAACCAGCTCATTGTTGTGTTCTTGCTAATAAAGGTTTCTCCTCCAAGTACCCAGCCATGTTTCGCTCCGAGACATGCACACCAGTGTGTTGTAGTTTTGTGTCTTTTGTTTTGGATACTCTGCCTCTCTCCATTAAAATGACCATAACTACCACAAGAATGTGGGACAACAAGAACAGTGTCACAAATACCTGAAAACTGGGTGCAGTAAGCAAATAAAGAATTCAGTTCCAGGCATTTCTCTTTTCTTTTAAAGCATCTTTGATTTCACGTTCACTCAGTAATTCGCCAAGTGTTCTTCTTGGCTCTTATTTCTACTTGTGTTACTGCAGATCCAAGAAGGTCAAGGCACGCTGAATGATGTGGCCTGTTAGTGAATGCCCTCAGTGGGCTTTCCGAACATCACGTTCTCTTATGCCTAAAAAAATGACTCCTCTGACACTGTGTGATGGTGAAAGTGCTTCAGTTTCAGAATTCAAACAGTCACATGACTTCAGCCTGACTGTTCTAGTATAAAGAAATGTCAAAGTACGCAGAGTGCAGCTCTGGTGTCTCATCTCACTTCCACCCACAATCCCCATTGTTCGCCTCTCTCCCTGTGCAGCCCGGTGAAGAGAGGAGCTCTGAATGCAGTTCTGTAACATGAGTTTGGGCTGCAGTCTGCACTCCACGGTGAAATGGAGGCCCGTGAGTGAAACACTGCTCCAGTCAAAGAGGAAGAAAAGAAAACACAGTCCCTACTTTCTTATAGTGAGAATTCTGAAAGAAAAGAGGAAATTTGGATGCTAAAATAAATATTGTCTAACAGTCCATCAAATACAGTCTGCTTTATTTGACGCTTATAAATTTAACTTAGTGACACTACATAAAAGAAGAGCTGTGAGAAATGGTGTATGCATCGGTGTAATGCAAGGTCTAGTCGTAAGAAGAGACGTCATGTGGCATGCATGGGGATTTTTATAGGAGGATATATGTTATTATAGGAAGAGATTTTCACACACTTTTCATTTTTACTCTTTTTTACGATCGTGCTCTGATGCACTGATGTTTCTGTTAATCTGAATAAGTCGTCTTATATGAAAACAGTCCCACTAGGTTGTCACGTGTGATTTCAACACAAGTCTGAACTTCCTGCAGTTCATTAAGCAGCAGACACACAAAATATTATCATCCATCCATCTTCCTCCACTCGTCTCATTCAGGGCAACAGTGGAGCAAGGCAAGAGTACAACTGTAGCTGCCTCCACCAGTGTGTGAATGTGAGAGTGAATGAATAGTGGTATTGTAAAGCGCTTTGGGTGCCTTGAAAAGCGCTATATAAATCCAATCCATTATTATTATTATTATTATTAAGAGATGGGGGATACCCAGAGCAGGTCTCTAGTCTGTTGCAAAGCTAACACGATGGGGCAGACACCCATTCGTGCTCATAATCACACCTAAGGCCAATTTAGAATCAGCAGTAAGCTAACATGCTAACTGCTGCAGAGTCTCTGGGCTGTGGGGAGAAGCCTTAGGACCAGGAAGACTCCCCGCAGGCACAGGATGGATGTTACAGCAAGATATCTACACTGTCCACTCTCACTTGATTTACTGTTCATACATAGGGTGATATGGTTGGTGGTGAGGAAGAGTCTACAGTAGTTGTAAAGCACAGCAGACTCTCGAATGACTCATATTTTGTTACAGAAATAAAAAAAGTTACAGATTTGATCAAGAGTCTGACTGATGTTTTCCTATAACTCTTTGAACCAAAACACTTTTGAAGGCTTTGTTGAAGAGTTTTGATACATTTCTTACAGTTTAGTGATGGTGCATTGCAAAGCTCAGATGGATACAGCTGTTGAAGTTTGCTATTGTTTTTGGAAGCTAGCTGGCCTGGCCTCTGTTCAGGTCTGGAGCTGGATGAGAATGCAATGCTACATTTCTTTTACAGAAGACTACCTAGAACTGAGCTAATCAAGTGGCCCTTGACTTCGGTTTCAATAATAAATGTATGTATTTAGGGGCTATAAGGTTTAAGAGGCAGCAGTAGCATTAACTATTAGCATAGCATACATTTTATTATTTTATGTAATATTTGTATTTGTATATTCTGCTAATCATGTTTTAGAGAGCTCAGAAAAAGCTGATTTTCATGGTTTTACAGTCTGTGATGCACAACTGGATGTTGAAATACCCAACATAATATAAATACCATATAATAAAACATAAAATCAACTCAACCTTAACAGACCTGCAGATTCCAGCAAGATGCAGAGAAAAGATTTCCAGCACAGGAAAGACAGGCAGCACAAACTCATGAAATGGTGCGTTTAAGTCTGATCCCTCGTTTTTGTGTGCTGTTGGCAGGGTTTTCTGACCTCATATAAAAGTTCCCACGTGCCACTGCAGAAAGCAATTGTTAGTTTCCACGACAAATAAAATGAAAAGAGAAAGAAAATGGGTGTGAGGTGACAGCAGTGCCATGTTCAAAGTAGAAGTGAGAGTAACTGTGCATTTGATCGTGTGCTTCCAACATACATGTTAATATGTCACTGTAGATTGGGTTTGTCGTGAGTTCTGCTGCCTCCTGCAAATCACTTGAGAATAGTGTTATACACTACAGAAAGAATCCGTGCTTTGAACTAAGCAGAGAGAGGGAGAAGGCTGGCGGGTGGGGAGGACGTGTCTGAAGGCATTATGGACTGTGGAGGGAACAGGGTAGTGGGTGTGTGTCGGGGGGGGATAAAAGACAGGTGAGAGGCTGGGACACAGCTTATCAGATGACAGGGCTTCCTACAGCAGGAGATGACCTGTCTAAGAAACCGCTCATTTCTGGTCAGGCACTGGGCCGTCACTCTCCTCTGATAAGAGCCTGCTGCTGTCAGTGGCTGACTCCAACACCTGTTCATTCAGGCTGCAGAGCGGAAGACGACAACAGCAGACAAGCTTATACTAGCACTGACTGCTGTCAGGCCTCTGTGATATATGGATGCAGTGCAGAGCTGGCGTAACTTGCCTTCCTTTAGAAATTCTGCTTGTTTTATGTTTATACGACCAGTTCTGATAATACAAAGGCATTCATGCATTTCTCCTGAACATGCAGGTTAAGTATTGGTTTGATATTGAACAGTCAGCAAACCTTAAATATTGACTGTTAATAATAAGTTTAGTTTAGTTAAGTTCAGCTAATAAGTGTGTGTGCTAGTTTAGGAGGGTGATGAGACTGCTTTATTCCTTCTCTCTCCATCCCTGGTCCTTTGGTTGTGGCCACTACTGAACTGAACTGATACCAAGAATTGAATCTGCACTTTAATTGCATCATTAGTTTTACTGATTTTCAGCATCTGTGCTGGAGGTTTTTACACAGACTGCCAAAGCCCCACTCATGCGTCATTTTTTTAATCCACTTTATGGCATAATATATATGTTTGAATTTTCTTGTCCTGCTCCAGCTTTACTGTGCACCCCCATAGAAGTCTCTTAAATGTGTCTCTTAAATAATTCTTAAATGTGAGTTTGGCAAATCTGAGATTGTATAAAATGTCTTTTTTGTTGTTTTTATTTCCAGAATGTCTGTATATTTTACAGAGTCAGCTATGTTTACTACTGCACTAATCTGCAGCAACAGTTTGTTACTATAGTGCAGAAAGCTTGAGTGGTATTTGACCCGAGTTTATATATGCAGACTATATACGTAACAAAGGAAGGGAACATGTGTCCATTTCACGCTTAGGAGAGGGAAAGCCTGACATCCACACGGTGGACCAGCGTGTCTATTACATGCCTTGCTGTGATACTGGGTTGAAGCAGCTAACAGCAACATGCTGACCAGAGACAGTGTGGTTACCATGGTGCCGAATGACATCATGTGACTCCTAGTGACGATGGGTAAAATGGGCAGGTTCTGTGTTAAACTTGATTTAAAGACGACGAAGTGGTAAATGCACTGAGGGATTTTCTAGACAACCAAATCCTGGAATTCCCACAAATGACCTTTGTCAGTGACACGGCGACGTGCTACAAGCAAACTCCCTGTGTTTCTGCTTTTAAAATGTAAAATTAAGCCGTCCACTCAATTCCAGATCTCTGTCTTCATTGCTAGCATGATGAAGACGGAGATCTGCGCCTAGTAGCACATTTAGCTTCAGGCTCAGTAGGAGGGAAGGGGTTAGAGAGAAACTGAGGGTCTGTTGAAGAAAACACTCGAGACTTCATGTCAGCTGTTTTGCTATTGTCATCTCAGGGTTAACAAACTTATAATATTCAGCATTTTCACTAAACCTGCTTTTTGGAAAATGGACCTGAAACAACAAATGCTAGTTGGTGAGTTGGCAACTCCCAGAAGTGTTCCTTTGTGCACAACGTACTGAAGTGAAACCTAAGGTTACGGACACGTCAGACAAATATCTTTGGATGCCAAGGTAAGTTTACATTCCTGCGTCATGAAGTCAGTCCTTGGCACCTTTTTACCAATGACATCATGCCGGTTATGAAAGTGTGATTGGTCAGTGACCAACATGTGGTTTTTCATGTTCCTCAGTCAAGTCATAGCAAGAACTGACAACTGTATATTCACAGGAAGCATCTTATCAAACAGACACGTGCTGTGGTCTGAACCCAGCATAGCACAGGTGTATCTTCACTGATCCGGACACAATAGAGGCACAGTGAAGAAGACTGTTGAGTTGATCATATACACTGTGACAGAGAGTGACCTCTGAAGTCTTTGGTCTCTCAGCTTCCTGTGGAGCTAATGACCAGTGTTAGGACTAAGGCGTTATTAAGTAACGCGTTACAGTAACTACGTTATTATTGTGGTAACGAGCACGGTAACTAGTTATTATGCCAAAATCAGGAACGCGTTACTCGTTACTGGGATTTAGATAGGCTCGTTACTCGTTACTTCGTGTGGTGGCTATCGCGGAGCTTCCACAGATTCAGTAACATTAGCAAGTGGTGGAGGCCAGCAGGTGGATGAAGGAAAAGAGACCCGAGGCGGCCGCCGGTCCAAGTGTGAACTGAACTTCAGGTAAGAAGTTATGACCTGCAGTCTCTCTGGGTCAGATATGAACCAAGTTTAGGTGGAGTTTATTTTCGTTATGCTGACTTTTTCCGTACTGCGTGCTAGCTAGCATGACGGAGTTTCTATACAGCTGGGTGGTGCTATGAAGTTAATGATGTTGAACTTTATTTTGTTCATAAGTTATTAGAGTTGCCAACCGTCCCGTCTGGTATTCAGAGAAAATATTACGCGTTTCTTATTGAGGTGAAAAGGAACAGTTTGTCCCGTAATTCAGCTACAATGGAAAAGGCACAAAGCTGGAGTTATTCTGTGTTTATGCTGCACAGCTGCCTCTTCTTCTCTCATTCTCCCCCTCTCCTGTTTCTACTTCAATCATGAAACTGATCAATGATCAGCTGTTGTTAGAATTTATTTAATATTAATTTCTAGTATCAGCTGATGTTTGCTGGAGCCACAGCTGTAAACTGCTGGTCATGATATGGTTTGGTTATGTGGTGAGAGGGAAACATGAAGATGAAACCAGGAGATGTCCTTACTGGATCATCAGAGCTGAACAGGTGATGGAGAAACAGGTTTACCTTTTAGGTGACATGAATGAGTTGAAGTTATGAACTGTTTCTGAGAGACAAATAACCCCAGGATCCTTTTTTAGTAGCTGACAGCTGGTAACTGTGCAGGGGCGGGTCTAGCAAAGTGTTGCCAGGGGGCCAGGTAGGGCATTAACAGGGAGAGGGGGGCACAAAGAAATACTTTTCTTTCTTATTCTCATTTAAAATGTCTAGCTTTTAAAAAATAATTATCTGAATCTTACAACAAACGATTGATAGATTGATGCATATATACCATCAGAACAGTGACATCACTGTCACAACAGTGTTTATTTTCATTCAAAGGCTTTATGATTTTTCCTATAATGGTGGGCCGGTCTCTAGTCAAAATGCCCGGGCCAATTTTCTGTCCCAGTCCAGCCCTGTATGCAGCTCATCTGCAGTCTGGTGTTACCTACATCTTCCTATTCAGAAGGCAGAATTTCCGAGTTCTGAGTACAATCGAAAGCACCACGACTGCAGTTTTTGTGTTGGATGTAAAAGGCGCACATGACGCTGTGACGTAGGCTAGAATCATGGCAGCAGTCAATGACGGTCCAGGCGTGGGATTTCTCTCGTGGAAATGTGCACATTATCTTTTCCTTTCTATTGGTAGGTGGCACAGTGCACTTGTGGCAAGTAAGCAAGCTAGAAGACTGGCAAAGTTATGGAAGCAACACATTAACAAGAGAATTCTGAGTAAAACCAAAGTTACTTTCCCTAGTAACTAGTTACTTGAAAGTAACGAGTAACTTGAAGTAACTGAGTTACTTTTGATAGAAGTAACTAGTAATGTAACTAAGTTACTAATTTAAAGTAACTTACCCAACACTGCTAATGACACACGTCCATTAACCTCTGTGACTAACACAAAAACAGCTTGATGTGGCAGGAGGTTATAACCAGTTTACACGGTGAATATGAGCTAGTCTGATTGCTTTCACACCTTTAGAGAGAATCCAGAAACTCATACTGAACTCTTACTTGGACCCACCTCAAGTCTATGACCCTCTCATCCTCTCAGTCGAACAAAGCCTAAATCTAATGGAGCCTAATGGAGTCTTCCATATTGCTGTACTGATCTTCTGATTATCTGCTCACTATGTCTGCCTTCATGTCCCACCTTTGTAGAAACTAGATCAGTCTAAAGCAGGGGTGTCCAGGCCTCGAGGGCCGGTGTCCTGCAGGTTTTAGATCTCACCCTGGGTCAACACACCTGAATCAAATGATTAGTTCATTACCAGGCCTCTGGAGAACTTCAAGACATGTTGAGGAGGTCATTTAGCCATTTAATCAGCTGTGTTGGATCAAGGACACGTCTAAAACCTGCAGGACACCGGCCCGCGAGGCCTGGAGTTACCCACGCCTGGTCTAAAGTGTTTTATACGGTCCCTTGTAAACCTTCAGTTTATTCACAAGTCATTGCTTCGTTGCTTGCTTGCAGTAGCAACCTGACTTCTGGCAACTCTGCCATTTGTTGCCAGAAGTCAGGTTAGTTTGCTATGCGCTTTGGGGTCCTATGGACTAGAAAAGCGCTATACAAATGCAGGCCATTTACCATTTACTATGATTCATTTGTCTGTTAAAGAATGTATAGACCCCAAATGTGAGATATACAGCTTGATATTTCAAAAAGGCAAAAACCCAGATTGGTCAATGGACAGAGGACTGGTGGCCGGCAGGTTGACCATGGAATGGAGCCACAGTAACGTTGCACTTGTTGAACCGGAGGATGGAAGCTTGGCTGCGTATGTGATGAGCGCGAAGGTCTTAACACAAGAGAAGAATAACATCAAAGCAACGCACATGAGGAGCGAGCTGTGTAAGTCAGTCAGCCTAGGCCTAGCTGACAGAACCATGTGACAAAGAGTGACTGAAGAGCCGGTGGAGACGCACTGCAGCACAATGAGTTGAGGAACAGATGTGCATACTGATTGCAAAAGACCTGCAACTACAAAGCAGGATTTGGAGCTTAGCAAGCTAACACCAGGTTTAACCCTGGGTGTCAGTGTCATGACGATGTTCCTCCTAGTAGGGTACATTACTATGGTAACCTATATTCTACATGTGTAACTTGACATGCTTTAAAATAACAGGTCATCATGTATAAAACCTTTGTCTGCTGAGCATTTATCTTGGAAAACAGACCCAACATTACAAGAATATCCTGTGGAGCTTAAAGAAAACTGATAGGTTGAGCTGAGCTTTTTTAATACTTCATGTACCACACACTCAAATATCCCTGTTGTGCCTCTACCAAGTATTTTTTTTGTCCACTGTTAAGTACTCTTTGCGTAATGTTCTACTCTGCTGCCGTTGGATCTGTCCATGTTTGTGACAGGCCATATGCTCCCACATCATTGCCTCTGTTATGAAAATGCAAAGAGAGCAACACTGAGAAATCCTGGTAATACCCACTTAATGAATTTCCAACCATACTGTTGTGAATATTTTTGCAGAATTTACAAATTTAGCTTTAGGAAAGTCAGATTCGCTAAAGATATCCTGAGAATTTTGAACTTGCTTTATATCAGAGGATCTGTGAGATGAGGAAACCTTGACTATCACTGTCAGAGACGAAGAAACTGCACGGGGAAAGAACACAGGTTGGAGGGATAAATGTTTTAGCTGTACAGGAAAGAGGAGGCAAAGGTTCATGACAAGGTGCAGTAGTGGCATATGAACACGTGTAGTCTGGAGTGCAGGAACAGCCCTGCGGGAAGGCAGCCTGAGCCTATAGCAGCAGATCAGCATAACTGGTTCAAGGTCATCTGATGGAATACTAACCATATCCAGTATTAAACTGGGAGCCCAAACTGGGAGTTGGACTGTGAGGAGAGGAACGCCACGTTCTAGCACCAGAAGCTTGGAATCTCAAGTGATCCTGCAGAGTGCGAGTGAAGCACTCTGTTGGGATGATATGATAATACAGTGTTTTTGAGATATGATGGGGCCTGACCCTTTGGAATTTTGCTTGTGAAGAGATATGAATTCAGTTTGGAGTTTAATAAGGAGCCAAAGAAGAGGAGCAAAGGGTAGAGTTTTTTCAGAACCTGATAATAATGCATTAAAATAGTCGAGACCTGAGGTAGCATGCATGGATTCATTTTTTACCATCACTCTGAGACAGGATGCTTTTCATTTTGGCAGCATTGCACAGATTAAAAGAAAAAACGTTTCAATGTGTGAAATAAAGGAAATGTGCTCATCTGAAATGACCCCGACATTCTCACAGTGTTACGGCAGCATCTCTGTAGACAATGTGTTATTTAGGAGAATTTACTATGAGTTTCCTTTTCTATTCTGATATGCAGGGTAAAGACTGTCCACACAGTCAGCTGTTATCAGTTATCATCTGTAGCCTCATATTTTAGCCTTACTTGGCAAACATGAATGCTTTGTGTGCTGCATTTAGTCTTTTTATGAAAAGCCCTATAATTGCCTAATTTTGTGTATTTGTTTTGTTACAAAAGCAGGAATTCTTACTTTTGTTTAATATTTAATCAAACTTTTAATCAATCAATCAAACAAAACACTGCAAACAAATCCATAGAACAGAAACAGAACCAAACTCAGGAGCCAAACAGTCTGTCCTCAGTGCAGGTTGACATTCAGAAAAATCAAATGCCTCAGCTTGGATGGGCTCATTCTCTTCTTAGTATCTGCTTCTTCTTTAAACTGCAGCCAGATGCTGTTTCGTTTACGGGTGTCAGTCATATTTATGTGTTTTTGCGACGCACTCTCCTCCTCAGCCCTGTCTCCCGCCTCACTCACTGAGGCGCATTTCATGTTGCAGGATCAATTGCCGTATGAAAATATCAATGTCTATAAGTGTAAATGCTATGCAATGCCAACACAAACAGAAAACCACAAACACATAAACTGGATCCAAAACAGATGAACGTTTATTTGAAATGTAACATCTGGGTGGCTTAAACAAAACCCAGTCAGACACATGACTGGGACGCAGTGGGTGTAAAGAGTTAAAAGGGTGAATCAGCTTGTGCAAGAAAAACTAAAGTAAAATAAAATTATGTGTTGAGCCAAATTTCCCCCTGGAGAGGACGGAGTTGTTAAACGGCAGCTCAGTGTGAAGAAAACATCTGGCCATACACTCAGAAGTAAACAAATACTCATTTGCATTTTTCCACCTTAAACACACAACTCGTGATGAGGTGATTTCCACCTTCGACTTCCCACGTCTGAACAGGCAAGAACAGAGCATTAAAGTGCCCTTTATAAACAGTGATGTCATGCCCTTTAACTGTGATGTGTCCGTGGGGAAATCATAAGGATCAAAGCTGGTAAATGAAAAATCAGCCTTGATGTTATTCTGGATTCCAAATCTCATGGGGAAAAAACTGTTTACCTTCCAATCTGGAACATTTTCATAGGTAAACACTGATAAAGTTGATTTTGACCGAACAACCTGCCAGTAAATACACACTTGCTTTGTGCTTGCGCGCATGCACGCACACACACACACATATCAGTTAGCTTTGGGGAACTTGTGAGGGATTATCAACATCAAAGTCAATAGAAATGTCAGCCTGGCTATCTTTGGAAATGCCAGCAACTCTTTGCATATCCGCACCACACAACCAGTGCCACACACACACTGACACACACACCTGCCCCTAGCAGAGGAGGTGATTAAAGCTGCTCTGGCGAGTTTGGCTTTTGATCTCCAAACATACTGGAAAGCACTTAAAGGCAAAGCCCAGTTAAGCAGCAGAAACAGATGACATCACACCCAATCAGGGGCTCCGCAGCACCTTGGGGGTCCCTCCCCACTGCGCTATCAAATAGATTAACAGGATTAAGCAAATACACCCAGCTCAGGTCGGCACTCGGGCTGAACCTATTAGCAATATTCAAACGTTTTTGGGTCATCTGAATGGACTATTAGGAGCCGGGAGGGTGACGAAGAGTGCCGGCAAATGCTCCTGCTGAATGTGGAGGCAAAATGAAAACGAACACAATCTTGTGATGAACCTGTGCACCGAGCCTTCCTCATGTTATTCAATTCAGCAAGAAGATATCATACAGAAGAACGGCACATGATTTACTGTGACGCAGAAATGAATGAATCCATTTGGCGATTAGACTCCCATGACCCACCGTGGCACGACAGAATCCCAGCAGTGATAGGGCGTAGGACGGGACCCCCTGGCGGTGGTGAAGATTGAGGCTTGGATGGATTCTGAGTGACCAGCGTGAGGTACAGATGGGGAAGAAGTGAGCTGCACAAATGAGAAACTGAATGATGGAACAGCACTGAGATTCAAAGCTGTTGGGTTGAAGGCTGATTGGCTCACTGTCAGTTTTGACGTTGACAGAATTGGGAAGTGGAAGCACCAAAGAGGCGGGCAGATAAGCTTTATTATGGTTATCCATGGTATCAAGTTGCCTTTCCATTGAAGGTAAATGACCTCTTAATACATGTGTTGTCTTCTCAAAACTTTAAAGTTACAAGTTGTCCAGTGATTACATTCTTTCTTATTCAATTCATTTGAGTTGTATTTCACAGCAGCAGTTGTCTGATGTTGTTCTGTCTTCTTAGGTAATGATCTGCTAACTAATGGAGGAAGAACTCCCTTTTAACAGGATGAGACCTCTGGCTGGATAACGTACAAACTACAGCAGATCAAATAAAGGTTAATGTCCTGCAGCGGTAGCATACAAACACATGATAGACGTCTTCAGTGCATCATGGGAAATCACCCATCAGCCCCAATTTATAGCAGCATAATGGAGAGGTGGTCCAGGGTCAGCTGATCCAGCTTCATGAAAAATGAACGTTTTTGAAAGGGGAAGAGTTTTGGAGCTGGATCCACAACGTCTGTCTCGAATTCGCCAGCGCTACTTTAGAAACACAAGCGAGCTCGCTCTCTTGGAGCCAAGTGCTCTGTTAGGATAATATTGAGGATATGATCTGATCATTTTGAGATTATGGTCTAGGTGAAAAAGGCGTGTTTGGAATTTGATTATATCTTTGACACCTGAGACAAAAATCTCTGGAATTAGTTCCCAGGAAAAGAAACTTGGAGATTCATTTTGTTGTTTTTAAACTCTCTGTTCAAGATTCATGTTTTTCCCAATTGCATTGTTTTGAACAGTTGCATTATTTAGATGTTTTTACTCTGCTTTCATGTCTTTGCAAAACACTTCACGCTGCACATAAATGTGTGAGTCTGTAAGTTATTACTTCAGTTTTGGTTTCTATCAGTGCTTCAATGCTAAGGATGTTGAAGATGCATTTGGAAGCAAAACGCGTGACCAAGTGGACGAAGCAAACAAAGAATTGGATCAGGGTCCTTTAATGGTTTAAAGTTGACTCAAGTTTCATATCAAAATGCCTGTTTTTGCACATCTGAAGCAGCGTTGGACACAAGTTTAAATAGTGTTGGGATTAAAGTTATGAAATATTAACTTTGAGTGATGGTGTGTGTGGCATCTCAGCATTCAGATGTACTAACAGCACTGTAACAACGTACCGGCTCTATTTTTCAGCTCTATTTCGTTGCTAGCCAAAGTTTGAACACAATCTCTAGTCTTTATTTTCCTGTTTCCATCTCTCATGCATTCATCTGTTTCTCTCTCTGGGAAATACAACAACTGTACATTTATCAAATCGACGCGATTTTCAACAAACCGCTCAGTCAATTCAATTCAATTCAATTCAATTCAATTTTATTTATATAGCGCCAAATCACAACAAAAGTCTCCTCAAGGCGCTTCATAGATACAGAGAAAAACCCAACAATCATATGACCCCCTATGAGCAGCACTTTGGTGACAGTGGGAAGGAAAAACTCCCTTTTAACAGGAAGAAACCTCCAGCAGAACCAGGCTCAGGGAGGGGCGGGGCCATCTGCTGTGATTGGTTGGGGTGAGAGAAGGAAGACAGGATAAAGACATGCTGTGGAAGAGAGACAGAGGTTAATAACAGATATGATTCAATGCAGAGAGGTCTGTTAATACATAGTGAGTGAGAAAGGTGACTGGAAAGGAAAAACTCAATGCATCATGGGAATCCCCCGGCAGCCTACGTCTATTGCAGCATAACTAAGGGGTCACCTGGTCCAGCCCTAACTATATGCTTTAGTCACAAAATGTATCTTCGAGCTAAATGTACATACTTTGTTGAGCTGTTTGAAAAGTTACATTTACAGTTACAGTTAAAACAGATTACTTGTTCCTCTTCTGTAATCAGATTAATGACTCATTAACTGAAGGTTCCAGTTCTGGGCCAGTTTATTTGTTAAGCAGCACAGAAATCCATGATGATCATTTACTGCATAAGCTTTTACTTAAGCATGAACAGTAAAAAAACGATCACAATTTGTCAGCGCTGACTTTATATTTTCTCTTTTCTGCTCCTTTAAAAGATGTTCTGGTATGACTCGCTACTGCTGCCAACCTCAGAAAGCTTTCAAAGGGACAATAACAAACTGAAATGGATCCATCAGATCTCATTATCTTCTCTCTGTTTACTACACAAGAGGAAGCTTTGCTGACCTCTGACCCCACCTCACTCATCTCCATCTTGTAACAAGACACTGCAGACTTTCTGAGCCTCTTCGGGGAGCTAGACGGCCCCGAGGGGATACGTCTCATCTCCCACATCTCCCCTGCAGCTGCCCTCGCTCCTCCCGCTCGAGTCACCGTGCCAAAGAGGAAACAGGAAGAATGAATAAGTTGTTTAAACCCTTTCATCCTTTAAAACCACCGCCCCACCCTGACTCAGGTGTCTCGACACATGGAACTCGTACACAGAAACACAACCCGTTCGTCTTAATTTAAAACTCATACAGAGACCAAATCCAGGCACACAAACGCACACTGGGAACTCTTATATGATAACCTGTGTGTGTGTCCAGCTTTAACCTCCTCAGTGGTCCCCCTATTTTGGAGCAAACACATTACATTATATTAAAAATAGTTCTCCTATGATGTCAAACTGGATTTATGCATAAGTTAGATCCCTTAAAGTCTATGAGTTTATTAAGCTGTGAACCTGGGCGATGATACAAGCACAGCTTTGAAGTCTGACTAAATCTGGCTTTACGTGTACTAGTAAAGAACAAATAAGCTACATTGTTAGTGAACATCTGCACCAAATGCGTAGCATCTAATTTTCTAGTATCTCTCATGAACAAGCATGTGTGTGGAAAGCTGTCCACAGGCTCAGTGTCTGCAGATACAGGATGACACTGAAGCTGAGCTTTTCGACACTGGGCAGTCTGTTATACATCAGGGTGCCTTGGTAGTCTGGGGACTTTGTTGCCCGGAGCAGGTTCAAAGTTCCCTGGATCAGATGCAGCAAAGAAGCCCCGAAGCCAAACTGGGCCCCCTCCATGTTTCACAGTAGGTGAGGACGTACACTGACCTCAGAGTTCAGCTTCAGTGGTTTGTTTTTTTTCCATCGCACTATCCTTCTGATCAACCTAGCATTAGTGGGTTTTTTTGTGTTTACATCCATGGAGGTTGGCTACTGCCCCATGAACCTAAGACTTTTTTATGATGTTGGTAACAGTGGCTTCTTGGAGGTAGTCTTATAGCTTTTAACATGGGTTTTACAGCCCAATATTACCTGTATTACACACCACTTTGTTATTATTCATCTCTGGCTCTCTTCCACAGTGTGTATTTTGTACTGTATTTAGACAGACGCTATCTCTACTTTCAAGATTAGACTTCAAACTTTCCTTTTTGCTAAAGCATATAGTTAGGGCTGGACCAGGTGACCCTGAATCCTCCCTTAGTTATGCTGCAGTAGATGTAGGCTGCCGGGGGCAGTGTTGGGAAGGTTACTTTTAAAATGTATTCCATTACAGATTACAGAATACATGCCCCAAAATGTATTCTGTAACGTATTCCGTTACGTTACTCAATGAGAGTAACGTATTCTGAATACTTTGGATTACTTAATATATTATCATGCTGTTTACAACAACGTGAATGTACTATTGCTGTGATTTATTACTGTTACTGAAGGTCCGCGGCTCCGAACCGTAGTAAAGGGACCTCTGGCTAATACGTCGGGCTCGTAGCCGAAAACTAGCTTTACTTTGTTGTGTGGGTCAACTTTTCTTGCGAAGACAGAGAGAGGCGTTGAAAGGCTGCTCCAACAGAACTTATTGTTTTCGGAGGAAAACACGAACACGTGTACAGTCGAGTCTTAATAGCTTACTTACAACTGGGCTCGTCAGGCTCTCTTCTTGGCTGCAGTGGTTATTATTATATTTACATGCTTCCAGCTCCCGTTTTTGCTGATGACAACTCTACTTTTCCTTTTTCTCCCTCCCTCGCTCACAGACACATAACGGTATGGCAGTCCATTCTCCCTGCAGCACGGACTACACTGCCTATGATGCTACATTCTTTAGAGCTATACCTGTAGCATTCTGCCTATTAGCTTAGCACAACAACAACAAAAAGGCGCTCTCTCACCCAGGAAACACAGAGAGAGAGAGCGTCACCCTGTAACCATGGCAACCGTAACGCTGCCGCCTGGAACAACAGAACGTAGCTGTCAAACAAAACCCAAACAGTCCTGACCCGCACAAAATGAAACAGGAAAGTACCGCAGTGTAATCCATTTATTTCAACAAAGTAACTGTATTCTAAATACCACCTTTTTAAACGGTAACTGTAACGGAATACAGTTACTCATATTTTGTATTTTAAATACGTAACGGCGGTACATGTATTCCGTTACTCCCCAACACTGCCGGGGATTCCCATGATGCATTGAGTTTTTCCTTTCCAGTCACCTTTCTCACTCACTATGTATTAACAGACCTCTCTGCATTGAATCATATCTGTTATTAACCTCTGTCTCTCTTCCACAGCATGTCTTTATCCTGTCTTCCTTCTCTCACCCCAACCGGTCACAGCAGATGGCCCCGCCCCTCCATGAGCTGGAGGTTTCTTCCTGTTAAAAGGGAGTTTTTCCTTCCCACTGTCGCCAAAGTGCTGCTCATAGGGGGTCATATGATTGTTGGGTTTTTCTCTGTATCTATTATTGTAGGGTCTACTGTACAGTATAAAGCGCCTTGAGGCGACTGCTGTTGTGATTTAATGCTGTATAAATAAAATTGAATTGAATTGAATTGAATTGAATTGAATTGAATTCGTCTCCTCGCCCCAAAGTGCTCACAGCAGCCTGGTCCATCTGGAGTTTTTCCTTCCCACTGTACCCAAGTGTTGCTCATAGGGAGTCGTATGACTACTGGGGCAATCTATGAGCTACATCTATAAAACTGAACTGAACTGAAATCAGTTGAATTGAATATAATCTTCCCATTTATAATCTTCTTTCTGAGCTCCTCAGACAGCTCTCTTTTCTGCTTTCTGGTCTATGTTTAGTGTGGTGCACACAGTGACACCAAACTACACAGTAATGGTTATTTTGGAGATAAATTAGCTGGATTTCAGGAGCAGGACCTCGCCTGCAAACATGCCCCATCTGGGTCTTATGGCCCCCCGGTTCTACAAGCTGTTCGTTCTGGTGTTCATGCCCCACCTTTCCTCCCCTCTTTTCAATTCCTTCACTTTTTCACTTCTCATTAGTACACGGGGATCTGCCAGGCCCGGGAGCTGCCGCCGGCCTCCATCGAGGCCTTCCCCAAACCGCACCTCGATTCTTGATTAAGCCATTCGCCTTTATCTACTAAAAAATGCTGCCCAACCTAAAATGAGGACGTGGGCCCAGCTACTAGTGAACTCTTTATATAATATCATCAGCTGATGACATGTTTCAAGGCACCTGTGATACTTCAAATTAAGTGTTTACTGTGGTTAAACATGATGCTTCATTGATCTGTAAGGGCAGCAACAACATTTGTCTACATCTGTATTTGTGACATAAACTGAAGTTATACTGGACCCATTATGCAAGCCTCCTGTCATACCTGCAGTTACAAGGGTAGATGCTTGTATGTGTGAGGTTGGTGTGACGTTATCCCTGTGAGCCACATGTTCAGGCTGCAGACTGCTCTAAACAATCAATTTCAGGCAGTTTTTCCCACTCGCGACGCTGTAAGAGGAAATACAAATGCCATGCACATACCCCTCTGAGCTCAGACGTCCCATCCACCTGCTGGTCAATTCTCCTGTTTCATCATTTCCTGAGGGATTAATAAACTTTTCTGATTCTGATTTGTGAGAAGCAGTCATTTAAAAGAAAAGGGAGGCTGGTCTTAAAGGAGGAGGAGAAGAACTGCGTGTTTCTGACAGATGATAAAGTGAGGACCTGCATTAACGCCCAGTGTAAGTATTGTCATTGTTTACAATTGCTGTACTCTGAGCACTAGAATAAAAGCGAGCACAACAATCCCATTTAAACTGCTTTGGGATCTGCAGCAAGAGTAGGCGAGTGCTTTGCTGTAAGTACAACCTGAATGCTTAAAGCTTAATTTTAAGTAAATATACGAGCGGTGTGTTTTGCACAGTACAAAAGTACCAATAATTTTGGAGTGACAGCCAACAAAAAGTTTTTCTGCAGGACTGTAAACACTAGGCTGTGTTGGAAAATCTCAGAGTGTTGCTCTGTGAGACGTGCGGCTGCCCGGAGAGTTTTTGGAGAGCATAATTGAATCCAGGAAGCTTGAGAAAGCCAAATCCATCCAGTGCGGTTTACAGTTCAAGTGGCTTTGCCATGGCACTGCACGCAGCCATGGTCCCACTCCTTGGTTAATTAAAATGGACTATGAGAAATTACGATACAGCAGCAGTCATGAGAGGTTCAAATGCAGTCCAAATCATTAAAATCTCAACTCCAGCATGTGTTTGTTATAAGAGCAGAGCAGGGAGTCGTGACTGTTCTACATCCAGTAACCATCGAATGCTTTAAACAGAAGACAGGCACTAAGGAAAAGGGCTATAATATACATAATGCTGCTTCAAAATGAAGTCTTTGGCTGGAATGTTGAGACAAGAACAAACAGCATTTGTTCTGATGCATATGATTGATATTATCACTGTAACATGCAGTAATGCTGCACTGAAAGAATGAAACTCTGAGCCGACTAAAATCCATACCACAGTCTTTTACATGCAGAGCAAAACTGCAGTATGACGGCTTCCTGACTATGTGTGTGGTACAGATATTAAGTACCCTTTGTGACCAATGCGGCACTAAAGGAATAAGCGCTATGCCTCGTTAAACATGTTTTATACAATGCTGGGAAACTATTTGCCTTCTTCATGATTTGCTTTTTTGCATATTTGTCAAACAATGACAACAAGCAATCAGTAAGGTTTGTCATAATTTAAAAATTGCATTTTGCATTTACTTTGTCTAAAATTTGTTTCATGACCTGAAAGTGTGACAAACATGAACTCAGAAAATATATCACAGACCACACCGTGGTTGTTTCCTGTGGGGTCTTTGCTTAAGTAAAACTTGAGGTGACTGTTGTTGTAAATTGGTATATATATGATGTGTATATTATATCAACTAAACTGAACTGAACTGTTGCTGACGCTGTCATTAGATACCTACTAGATGTGCAAACATCATGTGGAGAGTTACTTGGGCCTGGGGTCTTGCTCCTGGCTGAGTTCGTTGGCCAAAGGTGTAGAGTTATAATAGCTAATTTTTTAAATTGTTTTTTAGTCCTTTATTTATCCAGGTAAAAATCTAATTGAGATTAAAAATCTCGTTTCCAAGAGAGAGACCTGGCATCATGGCAACAAAATTGTGTTTTAGATCCCATCATAAGGCTGGATTATCCAGATCAGACACCATTATTCACAAAACATAGTTTATGTGTATTAGCAGAAAAATGTAAATAATGATCTGGTTCTTTATGCTCTACTTGAGCATGCAAAGCACTTTGCGTATATAACATGTCTCATTCACCCAAAAGCTTTTGTCTGTGCGCTTTGTATTTGAATAAAATGAGAATGCATCAGGCAGCGAGTCGGGCATGCAGACTGGAGCAGCCTGGGATTCAACCACCATCCTTCCAATTCATGGATGACCTGTGCTATAATCCTGTGCCACAAAAAAGTCAACCAGCTTGAAAGTAGCTACAAATTCAAGGTATATAAACTAGTTAAACTAGTGGGCAGACTGGAGCAAAACACCTTAAAACCATACAGCCTGACCAGAATGCTGGAACATTTTCTAACTGCTTACCCAGCACATGTTTCCAAATTAAGCAGTGGACATTTTTGAGGTATTGTACATGCTGTTCATCTACTCGTGAATCAGGGAGAATGCCACAGCCGCAGTTTAGCACTGAGGAGCTTTAACTGGCTGGAAAGTCCTGGAAAGATCTCCTGACCCTGGGGGCAGAAAAATGTCCAATGAGCAGGCTCATTTTACAGCAGGATAATGAGAGGAAATAGTGCTGGCAGTGTTTGATTCAGACTTCCTTCTCTTTATAAATGCTCTAATCTTGATATATGGGTAATTGGTTGAGTGAGTGAGTGCAGAGATTTAGGCTGAGGTATTGTGCCACAGGACCTTGCAGCTCTCAGGTTTCAGCAGGAGATGGATTAATGATTTTCCTGTCCCTGAGCATACAGATCTCTTGGGTCTGTGTGCCAAACAGATACAGCGCTCAGCCATTTATAATATGGGAAAAAACCACTGAAACAACAGGGTTTGCCATGTACTCAGATGCAAATAGAACAAACACCAAAAAACAAGCAAAACTCAAGAGTTTAGAAACATTTTACTCACAGAATTGTCTAAATACATGATTGACTATACCATCCACCTGACATCCAGGTGCTGACGTAACCGTAACTACTGGTAAAGTCATAACAAGGGATATAAAACGCACCCACCATGATCCTGTGTTGCTCTGTAGGTCTAACAAGAGGGATGAGTGTATCAGCCATGTGTGTGAATTGTGTGTGTGTGAAACAACCTGACTATCACTGCCTAGCACCCACTGTGGTCAGAACCACAGATGTTCGCAGTTCTGTTTATTCTGGGTCTCCATCCGCACAGCTCTGCATGATCCACAGGCAGTCAGTTCATCCTATGTTCCTATGCTATTGTCTCATTCTTATGTCGGTGCAGATAGTGTAAAACCAAAATGTGAACTCTTTTTGAGAATGTTTCCTTGTGGGCGTCGGAGGACTTGTCCATTCGCTGGCTCCTTGCTTGTCGAGGCCTGTTTTTGATGGGCACCTTTAGCCCTGTTCTCTGATACAGACTGAAACCAACATTTCAATTACCAATTAAAGCTGGTATGTTTTTTACTCCACTGCTCTTAGGGGCATTACTATGCCTTCAAAACCTCAGATTGAAAAGAAAAAATGCAGTTTATTTAGGAAATGCCTGTGTGCCTCCACAAATAATGGTTTACAGTGCAGATTGATACTGCACACAGACAAAGAAGCTGAGACACTGCATATTTGACCTGGAGTGGACGCTGATAAAGCCATCGTGGTACAATGCTAACGAAGGGGGGAAAGAAATCAAAGCTTCCTGCCCGTGCTGCAGGGCTGCAGGTCTGGTGTGAAGCCAGCCTGGCTCAGTCTGTGTTTTTCTCTCTCCTCTCTCCAGGCTGCAGCAGGGTTTCTCCTCACCAGAGGTAACGATGGCCTCATTTCTGGCCGAGATTTGGAAGGAACAGGAAATTCTATGGCTGTCCTCTGAGAGGTGGTTATATTACTGGGACACCGCTAATAAAGACTGGTGCCGGCCTGGGATTCCACGTCTTGCTCTCTCCCTTTTCTTTCCTTCCCCCTGAAGTCTCTTGCTCCAGCTCTCTCTTTCTTTTAGAGACAGGCTGCAGTATTTGGAGCTCGTCAGAAAGCACATCCATCTGCAACAGAGAACACAACAAAATAAATAGGTCTTTGTCTGTTTGCTGAAAGTGACTGGCTGCTTATGCTCTGATTGGACCCCCCCTCGACAGCTGTTCTGTATAAATCACAACAGTCACACTGCAGATTGTTCACTTCCCAAGCCTGTGATGAAGCTGCCAGACACACTCTGGCACAGTCTGCTGCTCAGGCCTCACACAGTGATAATACCCACACAGTCCATCTACTTCTGTCCAACTTCATCCTGCTCGGCCAAAAAAAATGATGTCTGCCAGACAAAGCTTCTGCGCTCATCTTATTTAAAGCAGTGCACCAGGCAGGGCTAAATATCCATCCATCCATCTGCTGGTGCTCTCACAGCTCAGAGGTGAGTGTTTGAAGTGATGACAAGTGCGAGAACAGAATAGTACTGACTGACATATGACAGGTGGTAAATGCATTTGATTGTTACCTTGGTGCCTGGAGCCTGGAATGTCCACCAGTGACCAGCCGTCAATCAATCAATCAATCAATCAATCAATCAATCAATCAATCAATCAATCAAATCAATCAATCAGTCAATCAGTCATCAGTCAATCACATTCAATCATCATCAATCAATCAATCAATCAATCAATCAATCAAATTGTTTGCTGTGTGGGTGCCCTTTGAGGCTCACTGAACAGAGACGTCTGATCAGTTACATACATGGTTTGTTTACTGGTCGTAGAAGTCACACTGGGAGGTTTTAATTTTTGGAATTTTACAGGAGAGGGCTTGACATATATAAATAATCGAACGTGTACTTTTTACAGTTTTTTTACTGTTTGTGGGAGGACAAACTCAGGAGTCGGCCACAAATGATGACTGTGTTCTGTTGGCATGGCATGACTGAGGAGCGGAGAACCTTTGACACCTTGACAGTAAAAACTAGCAATGGGGGTTAAACTTATTGCAGGCCCTATGTTACCACATGACTGTCTTCTCATTGTAGTAACAGGACCACACAGTCATGTTACTTTTTAAACCAGGGCTAGGGTTAACCCTTACCCTAACCTACCCTGGCCCTGTGTGGCCCCTGAACATAATAACTGGTTTGCAGTGGGTCTGTCACGCCGCTGTGGAGGAATTTTGCTAAATTCTTTTAATTCAGCCAATCTGAAGGGTTTTCAAGCAAGAATAGTTTGTTTATACGTTGACAAAGCATTTCAGTCATCTATCAAGACATTGACCAGGCCACACCCACCCCTTGTTTTAATTTTTTTTTTTTGTTGCTATTCCTGCTGCATAGTCCAAGTGCGTTGGAGCTTCATGGACTTAAACACTCCTTCGGGATTTTCAGGTATAAAGCAGGACTCGTGGTTCCAACCATTGCAGGAAGTCGTCCAGACCCTGAAGCAGCGAAGCAGCCACAGACCATCACACTACCACCACCATGTGTGACTGTTGGTGTAATTTTCTTTTTATGTCAGACGTAAGAGACTCAAACCTTCAACTTTCCAAGAAAGTTCAACTTTCAAAGTTTGAAATCTTTTTGTACAAAATATCCTCCAGAAGTCCTGGGAATCATCAAGATGTTCTTCTAGGTCCGGTTCTCCTTGGTGTCATTGGTCAGTCGTTTTCTTATTGAGTCACAAAGAGCTGCATTAACTGAAATCACACCTGCAGTTCTTTGGATGTTGTTCTGGGCTTTTGTGACCTCCTGGATGAGTTGAATGATTGTCGAGTCATCACTTTTCCAAGTTTTCTCCATTTGTGGATAATTCTACGTTTCCCCCATAACTCTGTGACATATTCAGTTCTGTATTTTTTTAAAGATATTTTTTGTCTGACTAACATACATGTGACTTCTGTTAGCCTCAGTTTCTCTTGTTTTGCTTTTACCTTCATGATGTCTGTGCACTGTTAAAGCTTTATTGTTTATCCCTGACACAATCTGTTGATTACCACTGTCAGTTGTTCATCCCATCCAAAGGAGATGCCACTGAGTGTTTTTAGGTCACGTTGTACACATTGCACAAGATTAAACACAAAGCTCGACACAGGAGTGAGCTGACTGCTGTGAGATCACGTTCAAGACCCAACACTCCATTTTGGGTATGGAGCATCGTTATCGAATGAGTCATTCAGCAAGGTCGAACCCGCGCTAACATGGTTCTCATTACACTCACCATAGCCTTGAGAGCGCTGCCATACACCCCCTCCCCTTTGGCAACGCATACGCTCATAACCAAGAGAGCTGCAGTGTGGATATTTATACCCAGCTCTGTGTTTCCCATTAGGGCAGCTCTGCCTCTCCTCCACCACACAGAGCTCAGTGGAGCAGAAGGATCTCTGGGTTTAATCACCTCACAGTCCCAGCGCCTGTTGTGAAGGAAGGGAAATCCGTAACAGCGTTTATGCAATAACACGGATCTTTGTGTGCTGTAAGAGATAAAGCCGTTGACACTTAATTTCCACTCACTGTATATCACCCACCTCTGCGAATTCATTCAATGTGACTTATAAAAATCGAAGGTTATTATGAAACAAATGACTGTAAACTGCTTTCGATCATTTTTAGCATGCAACAACTGTAATACAAGGATCAAACGGGCTCGTTCATGTTTTATCTTTATAAACAAATTCTGTCCAATCAGCATTTCTCCGACTGCACTGCATATCTTTAGTTTGCTGCCAGAGTGCTGCATTTATGTACATTAAGAAAGGAAAGAAGTAAAATGACAGCATTGCTTTGTCTTCTTTTGTTTTTAATCACTGAATTAAAACGCAAAAAACTTTCAACTGAGAACTAACGGAGTCAAGTACCGTCTCTGGACTCGTATGAACTGAGAACTCTCTAAATGTATCAGTGACTCAGTGATTAATAACAGAAACAGCATCAGGGTTTATGTGACCTCCATAGATATGTAACGTTTGGTAAAAGCAGACCAAGTGTGACTTGTATGCTGCAACAAACAACATATTCTACACGCTAAATGTACCAAACATAAAAACTGAATAAATAAACCTAACATTACTAAAGCAAATGATTATTTATCTGAAGGTTCTTGTATGAGTTCTGAATCTAAATGTGTCAGGTAGGAACATGGCGACCAGAGACCACAGAGGATATAGTCAACAACGGACAAAATAACCACGGTGAAAATGGGCGGGTTCCAAGAGAAACTTTTCTGAATTATGAGATGAGGGATTTAAGCAGCCAATGAGAGTGTGGAATACTGTTGAATGACATATGAGCGGGTGCTAGGCAAATAAGAGGGTTACCTACACAAGTCTGGAATGTCTGCTAAAGATCTAAATGATGCATGACAAGCACCTTCCTGTGTGGACGGCTCTTAAAACTCACAGTTTAGTGAGGGACTCAAGACAATCCAGATTTTTCTGAGTAGCTTTGGTCTGTTGTGTGCAGACAGAGCTGGGATGACTGGTGAATGCAGGAGTGAATGTGTGTGTGAATGGTTGTCTGTCCCTGTGTGTTGGCCCTGCGACAGACTGCGACCTGTCCAGGGTGTACCCCGCCTCTCGCCCTATGACAGCTGGGATAGGCTCCAGCGCCCCCGCGACCCTGAAAAGCAGGGGTGTCAAACTCAAATACACAGAGGGCCAAAATTCAAAACCAGAACAAAGTCGCGGGCTGACGTTAATATTTATTGAAATATATTTATTCCTCCAGATATAAGAATTAATCTTTTCTTATGGACACGTTTTGCTGAAAAACTGAATAAGAAACAAGCAAAGCTTAATACTAAACAATATATATATTAGCTGTATAATACCAGTAGGCCAGCTCTGATAGTAATTTGGTGTGGCTTCATGGGCCAGAGTTTGACACCTGTGCTGAAAAGGATAAGTGGAAGTGAATGGATGGATGGATGGAGGCTTTTTAGTGAGTTTTTACAACATCCTGATAATAACGAATGACAGTAGTCCAGCCTAGAAGTAATAAATGCATGAACTAGGTATTCAGCGTCGCTCTTTTATGAAGAGTTTAGTCGATGTTGGACGATTCACATTAGTAACCATTTCATTGTTTTTCTTGTCTTCATTGCAGTTTGTGTCGTGGTTTCAAGTGGCTCAATAAATTAGTTGTATTGCTTTGCTGTGCAGACACAACTCTAAAGCACTCTTTGCATATGATCAACATCATCCAAAATATTTCAGTACAACATATGATGACAAGAGACAAGTTCTCCTTCTTCTACTATGGTAGCCAATTGAATTTTGTTGTATACCGTCCATGTAGTTTTACTCATCCAGACTAGTCCAGGAAACCTAAGAACACCTGTGACTGGGATATGAAGCCATGTGGTCAGACTGGTTTAGGGAGATCTTGGATTGCATTTTAGATAGCAGAGCTTGCATTGGAAAAATGTTGCTTGATCACACTTACTTATTTTGATCACAAGCAAAATGATGATCAAAGTTGGATTAACTGTGTTTTCTAATAACAACTCAGTAAAGACCAGCCTTTCACTTTTCTTTGGGGACAAACATCCCTTCTCATAGTGCACACTCCATTAAAGTTTCTGTTGTGAACTGTAACACTGTGACACCGATCCTGAGATAATCACTGCTACTTTTCTCCACATATTTCAGCAGGACTGATGTCAGACAGCTGAGCAGATACCGTTAGTTTTTTAAGTTGTTGGACAAACACACAGGATTTATATTCTTACCTTTGTACGCACCACAGTGAATTTACAATCGCAAAATGTAACATGTGGTTAAACTCTAGACCTTCATCTTTAATTAATAGTGTTAACTATTTTGGAATTACACCATCTTTAAACACAGTTTCAGAATCTGAAGTCTGAGCCCCAATGAACATCACCACATGCTGTGTTTTCTCCCCTGACGAGGTCTTTACTGCTGTCACCTTCACTTGCTGCTTGTTTGTGGGTCTTTCAGCTGAGATCAGGTGACTGACTTGGCTGGTGAAAAATCTCCCCTTTCTTTGTCTTGAGAGATGCTTGGTTGCCTTGCAGCACGTTTGAGCTGCTGTCCGAACAACTTTGCAGCATTTGGCTTATTTTGAGCAGAGAGTAAAGCCAGTGAAGTCAGTGAACACTGGTGACCTGGTTCCCCTGCCAGCCCATGCCATTTCAGCTTTTTTCAGAACTACTACATCACAGAGGAAAGCCTCTGGGGAACCGTGTATATGGCTCTAAGCAGCTAATGCAAGATTTTTGTTAAAACCCTTGAATTATGGCTGAAACTCGGCCCTTTGTTTTATTTAAAACCCACTCTGGTGGTGTGCAGAGGCACAAGCACAAAAACGCAGTTTGGCTCTAACTGTACAGTGTTTTTCAAAAATGACTAAATTAGTAGGATGTTCTTTGGAATGACGTAGGTCTGTACATTAGTGGTATTAAAGACTGTGATGTTTACAGTAACAAAAACATTTCCACATGGAAACTTCGACATCCAAGGCAACAACTTCAGATCCCCCATTTGCTGAAAAATATTGTGGGAAATCTGGGATTGTTGACGTGAAAGTGAAAAAGCCAAAAGAGTGGAAAAAGGAGAAATGAGTTAATGACAACACGTCATTGTCTAATTCAATGAGTGTGACACGTGGAAAGTATTTCAAAAAGAGGCCAGTAGGAAGCTCTCTTCCAAAAATAAGGGTTAAAAAATACTACATGCAGGGTTTCTGTTTCCTGTAACATAACCCACTGAAGCTACGAGACAGCAAAGGTTTACGAGGCCACTGAGATATGAACACCAGTTCATCTGAACCAGTAAAAGCAGGTGGCTCTGCTGTTCAGCGTGGCGACAATTTCCCTCTCCTTCTGCTACTCTAAAAGGCATCAAACTGAAGGCCTTTCTTCTCCCTGCAGCTCTTATCTGCAGCTCTTTAAGAAACAGTCAGGGTTGAAAAACAGACGGTTTCCATTAGGAAATTTCATGCTTGCATAGTTTCATCCAGCTGAGCCTCAAACACAAAGAACAGGGAGGGAGAAAAAATGAGTTTGATCGGTTTCTTCTTTTGAGGAGTAGCTCTGGGTCTGTGGCTCCCAGCAGCCGAAGGTTAAATAAATGTATATATACTCAGCTTATTGGCCTACCTTTAAAGAGTAAGACTTTTGAATGGTGAGGGCAAACATTTGCTCCTCAGTGGGTTTATTATTAATAAATGAAGAGAAGCAGAAATATGGATGTTTGTGTAATATTTAAACTAAATACACTGACCAAGGTGAGGAGCAGGTCTGTGCTGAATCTATTACAACCTTTAAATATATTTTATAAGGAATTCACTGGACAAGGACTCTAATGTTTTACTACAAGCAGTGTTCACACATTCACACTCTGAAGGATGAATCGGGGCAATTTTTACACTAATGCAATCCAATAAACGGCTGTTGTTTAGTGTTATTTATTGAATAGGATGATTGAAGATAGGTGGGTAATTTTAACATATTCATGATTTTAACAAACAGTAGCAGGAAGTGCAAGAATCATACAACCCTCCTCCTCATGCTGGTCACCAGCTTGGTCACACGCTGCTCTGGGATGGCATCTCATTCTTTAACCAGCATTTGTCACCAGTGTGGTTGTGTTTGTCACTCTGACACGACGACACACTCAAGCTGATCCAACAAGTGTTCAGTTAGGTGGAGGTGGGGCAGGCAGGCTATTCCATCCTTGCCATGCCCAAATTCTGGAGGTAGTATCTGATAAACCCCACTTTTTGTGGGATGAGCGTTGTTATTGGAGGGCAGAGTTTGGTCCCAGATGTGGAGATAAGGTGTTTCCACTGCTTGCAGAATCTTATCTCGATATCTCTCCATATTGAGATTCCTTGTTTTTTAAGTGAAGGAGATGCTGCCCCACACCATCACACTGCCTCCACCAAAAGCTGTTACTGCTGTGCAGCAGTGGGTATAGCTCTCTCTGCATCTTCTTCACAGCGTGACTCTACATGTCAACTGCCGTAAACAGAATCTGGACTCGCCGCAGCCTGTCTCTGACATCCCTGTTATATGGAGCCTTTAATTAGGAGATGGTACTCGGGCCTATCCAAACCATGCTGCGACATGGTTTTGTTGTAGCCTGGTCTAGCAGGCACCTGAGTGGCAGCACCTGTGCTACCAGAAACGAAAAGAGTCAGAATAAGCTGTTGGGTATTAGCAGTGAAGATTTGGCAAGTTTTTCAAATGTGCCCAACTCTGCCCTGCTGCTCAATCCACAAATGCATTTTCCTCAAAAATGTGGCTCCACTGATAGAAACAAACAGGCCTTACAACATAGAAATAATCGACTGAACAAAAAGTCGTATTACTTTTGGTGCTAGGGTTAGGATCAAGTACGTAAGGCCTCAGTCACACAGGCCAAAAGACAAGTCAGCGACCCCCTAATAACCCTCTGCTAAGGAAAAGGTGTTAGCGATAGCAGAATGCTGTGGTTGCAATTTGAATGGAAGAGATAGACTCGTGTAACACAATCCAGCTACTGTCCAAGCTGAATGTCTGTGTACGTTCTCAGTTCCAGGTCACTTCTGGACTTCCAAGCTGGAGTGAAACTGTGAAAAGTGTGACACAAACCAGACCGCTTGCCTTTAAAGTAAAAGTTGGCCAAGTCAACTCCAACACTGAGGTACACTTTTTACTTTGAAGGTAAATCTTCTCTATTTCCAGTTTTTGTTACAATTTTTACCACTGCTCAGCTACTAGTTAGTATTTGCAGAAAAACTACAGGGAGTCTGCTAGCAACCAAAACAGTGATGCATGGAGGCAGCATCCCGAGCACTGATGTTTGACAGAGCAAACAGCATGTAAATGTTATCTACAATGAATAGAATACATGACGTATACGCCATATTTATGTCCATAGGCATTAAAATGTTCAACATGACTCAAATGTCTTAACAACACTATAAAAACTGTCAGGCAACCGATTTAAAGTTCAAAGGAGAAAAGCTGTAAATTAATTACATAATTTAAAAAATGGCTCAACAAAATGCAATAAAAATGTTCTACGTATCCAGATGTTGAACAATTTGCTGCTTAATTAAAAACTAAATAAATTTGTGTTGTTTGCTTTTCTAAACTGAAGCCCAGTCTTTTGATAAAAGTCCCTGAAACCGATGTTAGAACTCTATTTGTAAAAAGTAGTTGTTGGTTTCTTTTGCGCTCTCCTTCAGTTTTCCCGTTTTCTACAGTTTTTATTACAAACTCTAATTTTACTTTTGGATTCTCCATTTAAGCTGCTTCAGCCTTCTGCAAGCCACACATGTTCACCACAGCTCCTCCACGCCATCACATCTCTGACTCAGTGTGGTGTTTGTTATTACTGATGCCAGCTCTGCATATTCAGAGATTTGCCTGCTGCTCGTGCTTCCTTTAGGCTTTCTGCACATCCATGTGAAGGGCAGGTAGTTCCCAGCATAGGTTAGTGCAGATCTTATTTTGACTAAAGTGGTCCTGATAGAACTCGTGTTGGTGGCGTGTGGTGACTCTTTTTGAATGGCATAAACACTTTTGCCAGTTTGGGTCGGCAGTTCAATTAGTGCTGCCTACAAATAGGACACTAGTAGAGTGGGGTCATCACTCTCCAATACAGCATGATACAATGAAGTACACTCAGGGACGGTGTCAGTGTGGTGGGTTGAGACACAACAGCAGTGCTGTAATTGAAACTTTCATGAGCTGTGGATTTGATGCAGTTGTTTAATGTAGAATAAGGCAACAGAGAGAGCAAGCAGACCAAGTGAGCGGAGATTTGGGTTGGAGCTGCAGAGGCAATCATACCTCCATCTCCCATGTGACTGCACGGCATTTGGAGCCACTTTGGGCCTTTCTCTCTGGAGAGCTTCTTAACGGTGTGATCTTTGATAACTCTGTCACACACCATCAAAAACCTTCATCATTATTCACGCTGAAGAATTGGCAGCAATTCCTCAGAGCCTTCCTCTGCTTCTGCTACAGTGTAAGTTGTCTCCACTCTGGCGTTAAGCACAAAAACAGGGCACTCTATAGGTTTAGGAATTCAGTCGTCTTTGTCGAAAATGTAATGGAAACAATATGCGAACGTACCACACTGTTGTTTCCCAGCTAAGCAGAGGGAAAGCAGATTAAACAAAGCAAACAAGTGAAAGGCAGTGATCTGACTCGCACCGCATACGCAGTGACATTCGTGGGTGTATGACTGAGAGACAGCCTAAGAAGTATATAAAACAGCACATCAGTCATCCACAGGTGGAGACGTGCAGGTGAAGTTCACAGTGTCAGGCAGCATGGTGCCGCCTCATTTGGCAGGATGCTGCACTGCAAGAGCAGAGCTGCAGAAACACTCAGCTGACCTTGAGGCGGTATGAGACTCAGCAATGAGGAAAAAACAGAAAGACAAGTGCAGGGTGGAGGTCCATTTTCTTCAGATATGTGGTGACTATTTTTAGCACTCAAAATCTAATTCACATACAGAGATTGTGAGTGTGTGGTACTGAAGCAGAAACAGACACCGTGCTAAATATCTGCAGCAACAGCTCAAACCTTTCAAGGATCCAATAATAATGTTGGTGTTGTTCTGTTTCTCATTTTTACTGGAATATTTGTAGATTATGTTGGTTGTTTGGTTCCTCTGGCTTTGTTTTATTGTCTTTGCATCGTTTCGTGGCCACCTTGCATCTGTTTGAGGTTGGCATTGTGCCCGAACACAAAAATGAAATGTGAAGGATTCATTTTGATTGATTGATTGATTTATTTACAAAATGAGTAAAATCAGGAAAAGCAAAATGGGGAAATGAACCATTTCACATCAGCTCACCAAAACTGGACGAGAAAAGCTCAGAAAATCAGTCCACAGCCTCCACAGTCAGCAGATCCCAGTGCAGCAGAGCACCTCTGGGATGTGGGTGAAGTGGAAGTTTGGACAAGCAGCCGACAAATCTACAAGTGTGATGCTATCATGTCAACGCAGAGCACAATCTCAGAGAAATGTTTCCACATTAAAGCAGCTCTGAACCTGGCACTACCAGGGTGTACTTAATAAAGTGGTCAATTAGTGCATGTTAGCAGTAATTAGCCCTGGCGCGCATCTGTGACACAACACCGAGTGTGTACTTGTATGTGCTCCAGCTAAACATATTTGCTGCTACTGACACTGTTACTGACCTCAGACATATTTGAAAGGGTTTGAAGTAATTTCATTGAAAACACTGATGAACTCGTGAAATGAGATATTCATCACCATGCATCACCATGGGTTAGGTTATCGCAGCCTGATCGCAGACATGTGATAGATTATGCAGCCTAACAAGTTGATTTTCATTCCACATTATCAGTGAACTGAAACCACTAACTACCAGCTGGAATAAAGAAGCACTGCGCTGGTAATGCAAAACAGCAATATTTGGCTTCAGGAGGATATTTGTGTTTGAAAGCCATGTTTAGTTTTTATGTCGCTTTTAAAATACAACCCCTATTATTTCGTTTGTGGCTGTACGAGGCATCGGCAGACATGGAACTGTGTGCGCACAGAGGCAGGCTCAGACACGGGGGTCTACTGGGGAACGACGAGCTCTTTCGTTCCCCTCTGGCTGTAGCTCAGGTGGTAGAGCAGGTCATCTACTGACCGGAAGGTTGGTGGTTCGATTCCTGGCTTCCCCTAGTCTGCATGCCAAATATCCTTGGGCAAGATATTAACCCCAAATTGCTCTCCGATGCATCCATCGGAGTATGAATGTGTGTGAATGTTACTTAGAAAGCACTTAGAAAAATGTGCTTGGGTGAAAGCACAAGTTGTGTAAAGTGCTTTGAGTGCTCAGAAGAGTGGAAAAGCGTTATATAAGAACCAGTCCATTTACCTTTTAGCACGTCTAGTGAGTTAAGTCATGTGAAAAGAGAAACACGTTGCAGAAGTAGTACACATCTTTCTGGGAAGCACAACCCTTCCCAAGTTGGCCTAAGGGAGTTAAAACTCACAAAGCTGGCACTATTGCATCTAAATGTGGCTACTCAAAGTGGACGCACAATTAGCTCCTTGCAAAGTGCACCTTAGGGTTATGCTCATTGAAGCAGGCTGAAGACATCAGGCAGGTTTAGAACGGCCCACAGCAACACCAACGGCAACTGCTGAAAAGAGGGGGGCACAGAGCCATAATATGATTAGCTCCATCAACAGGCTTCATACCACAGGTTTTAATGTAGCCATGTGTACCCAATCCAGCTGTCTTTGCTCATTATTAGCTGATTTCAACACAGCTATGTGATCATTTGCAGGAGGAAGTTCTACTGGAAAAGTTTAAATGAGGTTTCTGAATCCATCATGACCACCAAACCAGCAGTAGACTAGCTTCTTTTCTGTGCTCATCCTGTCCAGCCTCAGTGTAGTGTTTGATAGCACTGATCATTCTAACGAGACCAAACTGTTGGTGGTAAACAAAATGCACTGCAGCGATTTGGACTGTCTCCATCGAATAGACTCCAGTTTGTGTGTCTTCATAAGAGTCTGTCCTTTATACATGATATTAGAAAACACTGTATACTTTTCATTGCTATGCAGATGATTATGGTTATATTTATCTATACAGCCAGATGCCACGGTCAGTGAGTTAAATTACAGGCACACAGTCCTGGATGCTCCTTATTTTCATCTCCTAAATTCAGACAAAACTGAGATCTTTACATTTGGCCCAGAAACATGGTCTCTACCCGGACACTTCCTCTGCACGGCATCACCTGTATATGAAATATAAAATCTTCAAGTTTCTGAATATTTGCCTAAAACAAAACCCTGAATCGTTTCCGGGCGCTTCGCGAAAGCTTGCCTCCTTACAGCCATGTCGACCCATGGTGTGGCAACATATCACTAGATTTAAATACAAACTGACTTAAAGGATACCCTATAATTTCCTAAAACTAGAAAAGTTGCAGAACTCTTGAGGTCGTGTTTCAACATTTTGGAAAACATGTTTTGTTTTATGAAAAATGAGTTTAGAAGTTGAAACTGAAGTCTAAAAGGGAAACAACTAAGCCTACGTTACTTTGCCAATGAAAGTTGAGTTTATCTACAGCTGCCCCCAAAGCAGTCTAAGTAATATACTGTACATATATATGAATATCATACATAGGAACCAGATGTGAGCGCAATAGGATGTTGAGGCCTTGACCAAACCACAGCTTTAGTTAGAAACTGTCTGAAGATTGAAAATTCCTTTTCCCCCTGCTGTCCATGCTAAAACCTGTGAGGCTTCACCAGCAACACAACAGATATTAAGACTGACTCACCATGGGAAACACCGACTATTCAGTGTGACGATGTCAAAAATATGTTCCACTTTCCAAGCAAGGAGGGCGTCTTCACAGTTGCCGTATGCATGTGGCAGACCATGTCAGAAGTCTGCGGAGCCATGCAGTGGTGGCTGTGTAAGTGATCAAAAGGGAGGCAGTGCAGTGTGATGAACAGTCGGGAACAATGACTCTGGCAGCTGACCCATGAACACGGCTGGCACACGGGTGCCAGAGGCTCTTTAGAGCCGCAGTCATTAGTGCAGCCACATTAAGGTCCCCCAGGGATTAAAACGACTCTGAACCCCCTCACAGGTATACATATTTTGATACTCCAACTTCTTAACTGCTTTTCTAATCCAGGCGTGTGGGAGGGCTGATGTCTATCCCAGCTGTCACAGGGCGAGCGGTGGGGTAGACCCTGAACAGGTCACCAGTCTACCTAACAGGACTGAGCATTTCTGTCTTATGTACTCATACGACTCGCCAAACATCTGTACTGTTAGCTTCAGTATGAAGACAAACTGTGGTCCACTGGTAGAAAATAACTTTGTGTATTTGGTACTTGCATGAAAAATGAAAGCAACATACATTACTTATATCGTATGGATTGTGGAAAGCTTGCTAATAGGCGCTAGCTCAGATTATTTCTAACCCTAGCTAGTGATTACTAAAACTACATCAGCCTTTGGCACTATAACATGGTGAAACTGAGGTAGCTATTTTCATTTGATGTTTCTTTAAATTGATTAAAATATAGAAAGAAAATGCTGTCGTGCTTCAATAATGTAGCAAAACATCACAGTTTCCCACCGTAGCTGCTAATGCATGTAAAACGTGCCATTTTTGACTTTTTATACATTTTCTGTGAATGTTGGAACAAGAGCTGGACGAATAAGGACTATGAGACGAACTTCTTATCCTTGTAAGCACAAATGATCATCCTAGCATACGAACTAGATCATACCCAGAAGATATTGTTCTAAAGCAGAGAGAAAGACTTTAAAGCCGTTACTCTCTCAAAGCAAATACAGCACATGAATATTCTGTAGTTTCTTTACCAATTCAAAAAAAAGAAGACATTTTACAAACGCTTGACAGTTGAAATGATGACATTGTTTTTATTCTCATAAAGCAATCAACGTAGCGTATATATGATTTTTTCTATAAATATAAAGGTTCTCTTCATAGCAAATGCAAAGGAAATTACTTCAAAGCAGTGACTATTGTAGAGCCGTCAACACAATAAAAGGATTATTATGAATCGGAAGCACTGTGTGGAAGAGCGTTTGACAAGAACACACAGTCGTGAAATGTGTGTGTGTGTGTGTGTGTGTGTGTGTGTGTGTGTGTGTGTGTGTGGTGTGTGTGGTGTGTGTGTGGTGTGGTGTGTGTGTGATGCGATGCTGCACCGACAGCAGCCGCTCTGCATTTCAGCACAAGGCTTCCTTTCTCCTGCGGTGGAAGACATGCAAGCTGCTGGCTGCTCTTCAGTCCCACAGTGCAGCTATGTTCACGGGGATCAGGTTACTCTGCAGATGAACCCGAGCCCCCTTTCAACAGTTTCTGACATGTTCAAGCCCCAGGTACAGAACGTGAAAAAACTCTTCCAAAAATGTATGATATGTGCATTGCAAACAGCCGCTCTCATCGCTGACTGCAGACATTTACAGCACCGCGATTGAGTCTGGACACCTTTAACCTTCTGGACAAACAATCTGTCGGTCCTTTACTTTGTCAAATATAATAAAAATGTTAGAATCTGTATGTAAATCAGAACTGCCACGAGGAATTTTGCAAACAGAAGTAGATTCAAATCTAAATGTACTTTGTAGTACTGGAGACTCATTTTGTTTCCTCATTTAGACACTTTGATAAAGGGGAGAATTATTATTATTTTATTGTGAAACACGACACTGAACCCATGTTTCACTTTATACCGTCCACTAAAAATGATCTCGTACTACTGACGAGTATTCAAGCTTGAACGGTTTCAAAAGCTACTTATGACCTAAAAGATCTAAAGGTCTTATTTTTAATTATGTCATCACTTTCATTTCTGTTAACCTGCAGATTCTCTTTGAAACACTAATTCATACCTTTAACTGCATAAAGTTAAAGGATCTCATCTCCAAATTCTCAAAATGGAATTTTCAATTTTGACTTGAATCTTTTGTTCTTGCCTGATAACAAATTCCAGCACAATCACACATTTTTGATGCAAAACCAAACAAACAGGAATCATTTTCGACGTGTTGTGGGTAAACATAACTATAAGGCTGCAAAGTGCGTCCAAAGATTTAAGAACACTATACTAAATGTCTGAAAATTTAGTTCCAAAGTTATGAAAGTTGTTGCTTTACAACAAGCCCACACACAACACAGCCACACACACACATCAAACAATCACAAACATCCACAGCACAGCCACCACACTTACAACACTACCGCACACACAACAACACAAACACACTACACACAGACACACATCACACAATCACAGACACATTTGCACAAGCTCTGCAGCAGTATTTCATTTTCTCTTTAAAAACTGCATTTCTCAAAATAGATCTTTATTAAACAGACATTACTGCTGCTTTGAACGTGTGCAGTGAAGGAACACACCAGCATTTCTGCATGTTGTAGATCTACATAGAACTGTTGTTAGATTGTTACTTTGGTCAAAGTTGTGTTGCTGTTGCATCAAATTACAAGGGCCAGTCTGCGTCATAGCAACCATGCCAGAAAAACAGAACATAGTGCTGGGCGCTACACTGTTCATAACGTCATGCATGACAGATTTTTTCATTGAGAAAAGTCTGGTCAACTGAACAAATTTGTTACTAATTTGTAATTTAGAATTTCACGCAGACAAACAGCATGCTGGGATACGCTAGCAGGTTAGCATAACAGCGTGGAGGTGCTGTGTGCAGCCTGAGACGGGGCGAGGATGAAGAAAAGAACAAAAAACAGCAAAGATGACCACGAGAGGATCTGCTGTGTTTCCTGGTCTCTTCTCTGTGGGCAGGGCTGCTCCACACACAGTGACATGGATAATGTGCGACTTGAGGTAAGTGTGTTTTTCCTGATGGCTGAATCATTTCCCCCACAAAGTTCGGAGAATAAGTCCAAACAGACTTTCTTAAAGCTCACGACCCACAACATGTTGATTTTGTTACAAACAGGGACGAAAAAATAAAAAAGTGGAAACACATCTCACGTAAAACTTGCTGTTCTGCTTTAAGGACCGACAGGACAACATAGACTGTTTTGTGTGTGTGTTTAGGGTTTTACACTCCTGACAGAAGAGCGAGCTGCTGTAGCCCTACATGAAGACCCGCCGAGACGACCCTGAAACTGAATCTCACTGTCACACCGCCCAGCACTACACGCAAAAATACCAAACAGGAATCTGAAGGTCAGAGTGTTCAGAATTACAAAAGCAGATCGTGATCACGGCAGATCATTAAAAAGAAACATGTTTTCAGGAAAACATGAGAGAAATTCATCTCGCGTTTTGCCTGACAGCATTGTAACATACATGCAAAACCACTTGTGTGTTCCTTTACATTTGCATGACTACCTGCGCTTTATTTAGAAAAGGAATGTAAAGGCCTGAGCTACAGGCCACAACCATCTGCCACAGTGACTCACATTCACAACCTTGCACACCACTTCTTGTTCCCAGGATGCTGACACGTCCCTCCAGAGCCGGGCCACCGCTCACTCCACTGTACAACAGACACAAACTACAGCTGGTTAATCGGGGGGAGAGGGAGCCACGAGGAAGCACTTGGGTTTCACGAGACTCTGCTTAGAATAGACCTGGGGCTCACAGGCAGTTCACCGATCTCACACACACACACACACACACACACACACACACACACACACACACACACACACACGGGAAGTACTCCTAGAAGGTGTCTGCAGTAAGACAAGTCATGAGACCTCAGGACTGTTGATGATCGGCTGGCTCTTTGTGATGATTAAGTAAAATTCCATCAAGTCCAACGTATGAAAAAAGGTGTTTCAAAAAAATCTTTTTTTAAATCTTTAAATACAAATATATACTTACAAAAATCTCACAAATGCATATGTACATTAAAAAAACAGAGCGAGTGTCTCCTGTGAGTCCAAGAAAATGAATAAAAAGAAGGATTATCATTCAGTTTGTCACAAACAGTCTGCGTGAGGTTCGACTACACTGTGGTCTCGCCCTGTTTACTGTTGGCCAGTCTCGTGTAAAACCTCCTCCAGGAGTTAAGGGTCTTTCCGGACCAGATCCAGAAGCCAGAAGTGATGCCAACAATGAGCGTCATGAGATACTTGATCATGAAGACGGTGAAGTCTGGGCTCATGTTGGGGTGGCTGTGGGCCGGACACGGCACGGCGTACGTCTTGCACGTCTGGCTGATCCACGTCCTCTCCCACTGCTCTCTGAAGGCCTGCTCGTAAAAGTAGCAGGCGATGACGATGGTGGCCGGCACGGTGTAAAGCACGCTGAAGATGCCTATCCGCACCATCAGTTTCTCCAGCTTCTCCGTCTTGGTGCCGTCGTGCTTCATGATGGTTCGGATTCGAAACAGGGACACGAATCCGGCCAAAAGGAAGGAGGTGCCGATAAACAGGTATACGAAGAGGGGCGCCAGAACAAAGCCGCGCAGGGCGTCCACGCTGTTGATGCCCACAAAGCAAACCCCACTCAGCACGTCTCCATCCACCTGACCTACTGCCAGGATGGTGATGGTTTTGATGGCAGGAACGGCCCAGGCCGCCAGGTGGAAATACTGAGAGTTGGCCTCGATGGCTTCGTGGCCCCACTTCATTCCTGCTGCCAGGAACCAGGTGAGAGCCAGGATGACCCACCAGATCGAGCTGGCCATGCTGAAGAAGTACAGCATCATGAAGAGGATGGTGCAGCCCTCCTTTTTGGTGCCCTGCACCACAGTCTTTATGTCGTTGTCAAACTTGTCATTGCAAACCACCTTGTCCTCCAGTAAAAATCCAGCAATGTAGGCGATGGAAACCATGGTGTAGCAGCCAGAAAGGAAGACGATGGGTCTCTCTGGGTAGCTGAAGCGCTTCATGTCCACCAGGTAGGTGAGCACGGTGAATAAAGTGGAAGCACAACACAGCACTGACCATATGCCGATCCATATGCGGGCGAATTTGAGCTCCTCCTCGCTGAAGTACATCATCCCGTGGGATCTCTTCGGCTCGCACGGCGCGGCGCAGTTCTCCTGCCCGAGGAAGCGGTAGTTCAGGTAGGGAGGCACCCTGAGCGAGGCCGGGCATCTGAACTGGCCGTTCCCCGGGTCAGTAGGTGGCCGCTCGGTGGAGTAGGGCCCGGGCTGGGGCTCCGTGTGGTCCGACATGTTCTGGCCGACGCACAGCTCCCCCGCGCCGTGGACCGGAAAGCTATCGCACGCGAGGCTGTCGGGCCACTGGAAGCCGAACTTGTTCATGAGCGCCTCGCAGCCCTGCCGCGCGCGCTCACACAGAGAGCGGCACGGGGGCAGCGCCTTCTCCAGCACCGTGCACACGGGGGCATACATGGAGCACAGGAAGAACTTTAAATCCGGGGAGCACTGCACTTTCACCAACGGGTAGAACTGGTGGACCTCCAGCCCCGCGTCCTCCTGGTTGGTGTGGCCCAGCAGGTTCGGCATGATAGTCTCATTGTAGGCGATGTCCGTGCACAGGGGGATGGAAATGGGCTGACAGAATCCGTGCTCCGGTATAGACAATCCTCGGTCACTGCCGCCGTATTGGCCGTTGACTCGAAAAATCCCCAGGTTCAGGAACAGGATAAAAAACAGAAAAAGCAAAGCCGAGCGGAGAAGTCTGTTGTAAGCCATGTTGAGGAATGCAGACGCTGCCGTACTTTCTGCGTGTTGCTTAACTAACTTGCGTTACCTCAGCAGGCAGCAGGCTACTTCCCTGAACGCTCTTTGTTGGCGTTTCTCGCAGAGGTAAGCGCCGCTTCTCGCCGCGGGATTCTGGCTGTCCGTCCTCCCTCTCGTCGCCGCGCCGAGGTAGCAGCGCAGTGCGTTAGAACATCCACACTCGTGAATCGCAAACTCGGACCTCCTCGGGTGAAATCCAGTCCAAAACCAAGCCCGAACTCTAATCCTCCAGGACAAGGACAGCTCCGCTCTGCAGCGTGCCCGACACAGCGTCAGTCTGCCGTTCAAACCTGTTCTGCGATCCCTCACTCTAATGCCACTGCAGCCAAGCTCACCTCCAGTCATTATTACTTCCGCGATAAACTTTCACAATAAAAGCCTTTAATACAACTGTAGCTTGAGCAGCTTTCTTGAGCTTAAAAACCAATACGCAGACTATTTTAATCTGGATGGGAAAGATTTCATTATCTTGACTTTATGCCCCTTTGGTTCTGATTTTGTATTTATTACATTTTATCGTTTTTTTGAATATGCTGCCTTCTCTATAAAGTCATTCAAAATGAAATGGTTAAGTTATGATAATTTAGAGAGCAGATTAAACGTACAGTAAAAGTACCAAATAAAAGGAATGTAATACACATAGAGATCAAAGTACTCTATATTTTAATAGATGCAACAAAAAAAAGACGTAGCTGAACTCTGGTTTCTACTTTGGCACACATACTTTTGTACTGACGCACTTCCTATCTACATCCGTGTCACCTTCAATAGCTTAATACCTCTCTCTCTCCCTCTCCCTCTCTCCCTCTCTCTCTCTCTCTCTGTAGGATCTAAGAGATGGAGGTTAGGGAGGGTCTGCATTTTTCCTCATGTTTGCATAAATTGCAGGGGTTCATTTTGGAACAGCGCTGCACACATTAAAAGACCGAATCAAGTGTCCTTCTGAGTGTTGGCTCCCTTCCTCTTTACTTTGTTTGCTTGTAGTCTCTCTTCTTTACACGCCTTAGCAGTTTGTGGTCAATTTCTTGCAAAGCACTTGCTCATAGGGGCTCTTAACCTGATCAAGCCTGACTGTCTCTTCCTCTGTATCAGTGGTGGTATAGGTCACAACAAATTGTAGTGTTTTTTGTTTGTTTGTTTTAGAGCCATTACAAACAGCTGACAAAGACATCTAATACAGATGTTTACCTCAGGAGCCCAAAAAAGAGTAAAGCTAGAGACTGAGTGCTGGACTTTGATTCCTCAGGGCAGCTGAACCTCAGAGTGAGCTTGATTGCTGATGTTGTTTAAGAACTACTGGATTAAAACAGAGAAGAAGAAGAAAGTATATTTTCTTCCATGTCCATGTTGTGTTTTCAGCTTGTCTGTACTGCCCTCTAATATGAAAAGCATTAATTCATGCATTCATTTTTCTACTCTACTGTTTTCCCTGATGCACCTCATGTATTACACGTATATAAATATGTTGTATTTGCTCCTGTAAAACTAAAACACTTCCTTTTTCTGTAGGGTTAATGGAATAAGTTGGACTCTTCTGCCCTGAAATCGAGTGTGCAGCATTGTTGTTCCACATGCAGACAGTTTGTAGTCACAGACATAACTTCTTATACTCAGCATTTACTCAAAGAATTTGATTATTACTGAACAAGAGGGAGGAATTAGCTAAAGGTGGAAAAATACATACGATCCTTAACGCAGACAAAATGAGAGAAAGGTTTCCCATCTGGCACTGCAGGCTGTTAGCAGGAGGAGAGGAGCGAGCACTGTAAAATGCACACTGACATAGGAATGCTAGATTTTCTTGCTTGGGCTGCACTGAGAGTGCGATGAGAGCTTCACGCAGACTTGTGTTACCAGATGTTCTGCTTGTCTTTTATTTTAAAGCTCTATCTGTAGCAGTATCACTAAAGTCTATATCAGAAATGTTGAAAACTATCCAGTGATGATGTAGAAAGTCTAGAGAAATAATATGTCAAGATTAATATGTTTTTATACTGTATGTGCTGTAGACTAGAGAGACACAGGCAGTTGCTATTACATGGAAATCTGCAATGAAATGAAATCTATCCTGGGGGATTCATTTATTTAACTTTAACTAAAGCGTCCACCATTGCAATGTAATTAGCTTTGTATCTTAAGTTAGAGTAGTGCTCTAGCACTGCACTCGTGCACAGAGCCAAAGTGGAATACGATCTTCTGGGTTCTGTTCAAACCTCATTCAAAATCCGAGTGACATTTGTAACTATGCTCATAACTACAAATCCAGCTGTGCTATTAAGTCCCAGATTCCCAGTTGTAATTATGAATCAGATGATAGTACACACACTGTTTTCAAGATAGAAACTGGTCATTACAGTAATTCTGCAGCGTTGACCTGCAAATGCTTTGGGTTTGTGGGAAATGGTGTTTGCTGAGAGCAGCTAAAAAAAGGTCATTAAATATACTCTAATAATTGTGCATGCACAGGCGACTGCTTTATTTTCTCTCTCTGTACAACATATACTTTACAGTACTGGGTGTAATCAGAAGAGGAACACACACGGTCCTCTGTTCCTCCTTTGAAAATCAAAATTCAGAATTTTGGTTATTAACTACATATATGGAATAAGACATGTACTGTTTTAGGAAGGTAATGTTGAGTAATCAGATTTTTATCTATTCAATTCCATTTTATTTTATTCATACAGCACCAAATCACAACAGTCACCTCAAGGCGCTTTATACTGTAAGGTAGACCCTACAATAATACATACAGAGAAAAACCCAACAATCATATGACCCTCTATGAGCAGCACTTTGGCGACAGTGGGAAGGAAAAACTCCCTTTTAACAGGAAGAAACCTCCGACCAGGCTTAGGGAGGGGCATAGATAGATCCTAGATTCTAACCTGTGCAGTTGCCTTGTGACTGAAAATGGTTGCCCATTGGCTGGTTGCATACCAGACCTCTGGGGGACAGGTTGGTCGAAGCAACTAGCAAAAAAAACTTCAGTCCAGCTACTGGACAACCACCAACTTTTCCTAGTCACAAGGAAGTTCTTGTTTTTATCTCTCTAAATGCTTTGCAGACTTTGTTGCTTCGTTGAACTTGATGTGAACTTTATATCTGCTTTGCTGCTGGTTCTTCAGTATTTCTGGGACATTATAATGTTAGCCTAAGTGACTGACTGATTGGTTGATCAGTGTCACTTTTCTGTGTGGCCAAAAGGTCAAAAGACTCTAAAGAGACACGGCACTAGGCTGTGTTTAAGTATGCAGAGACACCACATGTCAACTTTTCTGTGTGAACGTAAGAACAAATGATATGTGACCCACAGACGCATCTGAAGCATTAATAAATTTTTATTTCAGGTAAAACATTAAACAACATTTACAGAAGGACATTACATCTTCCATAATAACATTACATACAGCTCGTAACAAATAATGCAACAGCTACTCTACTGTATACTATAATATTTCACTGGATGAAGTGACTGACACTTCTGTTTTCCAAACCACTTGTGAAAATGACGTATTTTCAGTGCAGCATACAAAAAGAAAAATCCAAACGTGAAGAGAAGCTTTACAGAAAAAAGTTGCAAACACAGACTCATCGTTGAGCACGGCGAGGATGCACGTTGGCTCCAACCTATATGTTTTTCCTATTCGTACGACTTCTGCCCACACCACAAAGACTGTCAAAAATAGATGCCTTATATTTATACTCATCATATATGTACAGTCATATATGACGTCTCTTTAACAGCATTAAGGGGACACTTGTGGTTACAAGTGTCCCAAACATAGTGGAAGCGTCACTTTTTCACTCCAGCGAAGATGAAAAAGCACTACGTTATCAATCTCTCTTTCTTCTCTGTCACAGTGCTAAATGTGCAATTCCGACTAGTCGTTCCTTCACTGGGCTCTACGTGAAAGATATGAAGCACATTCAAGTTAAAACAGAGCTTGAACTCTGCCTGCACAGGACTCAAAAATATACGTTTTTTACAAGACTCCAGGCTCTCGAGCCTAAAAGAAGAGCATTGGGGCGTGGGGGTTGGGCTGAATGAATGAATATGAGCCACACTGAAAGTGTGCACACAAGGAGAAACATAGCAAAAATAATTATTCAGCTGCTAATACTGCCTGCAATCCCTTAAAGCCAAGCGAGGCTGGGCAATCTTAGCACAGCTCGATGGTATTAACCCTCTTCTGTCACGCTGCTTTACTGGCATTACCCACCGCCTTGCCTCCCCTTTTTTCGTGCCGCACAATCACAGCCCGGGGATGACACTGAAAAGCCGCGAGATAACTCAGAGTACAGCACTTCCACGAGTTCTCCCCTATCTGCAATAAAAGTTAAAACCAAGGGACAATATTTACATTTATGAGGAAGGCTGGTTTGAGCAAAGCAAGGGTATATATATATTTATATTCATATATTAATCATTAAGGGCAAAGCCAGTGCATAACAGAAGAACACAGGCATTCCAAACCAGTGGCCCACAGCCGTACGTACTGTAATAACTGAAGTAGCCAACTGGAAAAGCTTCATGCTAGCTGCAGCTGAGCTTTGGTTCACCACATGGTTGGCATAAAGAAGAGGGATTATTAAATTATGTAAGCACTGTATGGAAGAAAGACATGAAAACAGTCTGCAAAATCAGCCGAGAGAGTGCACGTAGGGGTTGCAGGGTTTTCTAGATGCCAGGTCTAGATGGCTGTGAAGAAATAATCTGGCAGGCAAGACATCTCTATTATGTGTGTTTGAGAGGCTGTGGAGTCACATTAGAAGCATCCACGGTTTCCATTCGTCCATGGCTTCAGATTTTTGGCTAATCAACAGTGCAGGGCCAATATTATTGTTTCAGTCGCTTTCAAACGGACTGGTAAAGAGGAAGCCATTGTATCGGTAGTACTTCACATCATCACCACACATCTAAGCTGAAATATTCGGATATTTGCACACAAAACAACAAAAGAAAGACAAAAACCCCAGTAGAAGATCTTTGCAGATGACAGCATACAGCTCACCTTCATCGCTGTGTCATAAAATGTTCCAAAGCACGGGCACACAGTTTGGGAATGTCTCTGCTCGAGAGCACATGTTGGTGTTATAGGGACTGATCAGAGTTAATCACCACCTCCTACTATGTGTATCTACTCCACACACACACACACACACACACACACACACACACACACACACACACACACACACACACACACACACACACACACACACACACACACTACAAATCAGTCATTCAAATTTTTCAGAGAAAAGAAATTCCAGATCTGTAACGTAGAAGCTTAAAAATAACTCGGTGACTCAGATCGTCTGTGTCCGAGAGGATATTGCAGATTCTTTGTTAGTAACAGTAAAAGTGAAAAGGAGGATTGTCGAGGGCAGGATCAGATAACAGGCCACGCTGCCTGTGCCTTTTCTACATTAGCTCATATACATGGATGGAAGCACCAGTGCTTTGCTATTGCCCATGTTTAATACACTCACACACACTCGCACACACATGCATTTCCATTATCCAGCTGTTGTTAAACACAGTATTGCGTCTATGCGCACACCGGTTGGTGCCGTCCCCGTAGAGTTGTGTACACTGTCAACATCGTCCGCAGAGATCGTTTGTACGAGAGAGACTTTTCAAGGTGCGAAACACAATCAGTTCCATCTGGTTCCATCGTGGAGGTCCACGGAAATATCAAACCGCTAGAATTTTCCTACAAATGGGGCCTTACTTTGGAAGTTTTGGCCTTTACTCTCGAGGATTCTGAGCGAATATTACTCACAAACCCATTTCAAAGTGCAATTACATACAACAGGTCACCCATAATAACACCAGCTTTTTATTGCAAATACAAGAATCCATGTCTTACTTGGATTCAATTCAAAAGAGAGAAGCCAAACGTCGGCAGTACGAGCTGACGCATACTAAGGCCTTTTCATCTCAGCTGCTCGCTGTTACCTCTGCACATGCTCATTAGTGTCCTTTTTTGAACTCTGATAATATGATACAAATAAAAATAGATTTGTCAGAGCTTCAGCAATAGGCAGGTTTATGTTTAAAAGTGCACAAACCTGGACTGTGTTCAGAGAAACCAGCCGAAGGTCATTCTCATTAATGCTGTTTTCCTCCATTAGTTGGTTTGTCCAGATAAACAGCTGCAAACCAGTGTAGCAGGAGAGACTGCAATGAGGTCATGGAAACGAATGAGCATCAGCCAAATGTTGGTCCACATCAAATATTAAAGGTCTTTGGTTCAAATTCTGGGTTCGTGACATTTGGCTGAGTGGTTTTTACACCATTGTGTAGTGGTTAACACATTTGCCTCAGCTCTGCAGTTTGAGACTCAGAAGAGCCACAAATTCAGCATCAAGGAGTCACAGCTGGAGTTTTCCTAGTGTCAGGAATAAATGTGTCAGGTAGGGCATCTGATGTCAAATTTGTGTCTATTTGAACAACCTGGGGTCAAGTATGCAGATAAAAGCCTTGGTAGGTCAGAGGAACAGTGGACTGGAGCTGAAAAGCTCCCAAAACTCATACGTACTTCAGTCTAAGCACTGGTCCATGATAATCTTCTTCTTCTTTCAACCGTGTCCTTTCATGTAAATGCAGTTTTACCCTGTCGCAGTACTGTGAGATGAATATTCAGAGAAGTGATGAAAATCCTGGTCAGAACTACCAAAGTAAGCCTGTAACATGAACCCACACAGCATGATAAACATCTGACAAAGAGTCCTATCTACTATTACCTACCAGATTTGAGTGTTAGTATTTACATGGGGTTTGAAGCTGTTAGCTACTTTGTTGTGAGTCCATTAACTAATAAATTAAAGCTTTAAAGCAGGTGCAGTTTAAGCTACAAAAGAACCGAGGACCTCCAATATGGCTGCCAGAGTAGGCTACCTGAAAGCCCTCTGAGATCGTCATTATTATGACGTCATTATTATAGCGTCATTATTAGCGTCATTATTGTTCATTATTATAGCGTCATTATTATGACGTCATTATTATAGCGTCATTATTATGACGTCATTATTATAGCGTCATTATTATAGCGTCATTATTATAGCGTCATTATTATGACGTCATTATTATGACGTCATTATTATAGCGTCATTATTATGACGTCATTATCACGGTTTTTTCCTATAATTCCACAAATGAGAGATAAACAGAAATGAAAAACTTCAGCATTCGTTGTTTTCTTTGAAGTGACTGCATTACTTCTGTTTCAGAGATGCTCGTGTGCATGGATTTAATGGCACGAGCAGTATAGTGGTGACGAGATGAAGCAATATTAAAACTGTCCATTATATAGTTTCTAGATGAGTATATCATACATACAAATATACATTCTTAAATAGGAGGCTAGTTACAAACACAAAACACAATATGTACCAAGAGTGAAGTCCTTTTGTTTATACTTAGACAATGATATATGAATTATTGGAACCTTATAAAAAGTAAACAAAATTTGCAAATGATAGCCTTAAATCTTAGGTACCGATCAGAATGCACACATGCTCTATGCTCGTCCTCTTCCTGATGCACAGCCACACCCGCGCACACACACACACACACACACACACACACACACACACACACACACACACACACACACACACACATACACACACACACACACACACACACACACGTATCGTGAAGGTAATAAATAAAGAGAACTGGGGCTCTTTCGTGTCTC
>NW_024582900.1:270795-276780 GCF_018398535.1 Haplochromis burtoni | reverse complement strand
TTTTCCACAACAGCCACCTGAAAAGAGACAGAGACGACAACGTCTGTTAGCGATGGACTCCAGAGCGCCGACAATGTAAAAGTAACCATATCACACATGTTTTATATGCTTTTCAGTAGCTAGTTGCCAAAGTTGTTAGCATAGCAAATATTTTCACAATTTTCTAAGCTCTGAGTGTTTGCCATGGCTGTGTTGGTGTTTTGAAACTGGTCATGTCAAACAGGAGTGGGCTCCATCTCATATGCTTTTGACTTGTAAACCACGTGGTGAACCTGCTCTACAGCACGTCATACTCACAAGCCTGCTGGATCAGCAACAAGTTTCTCGAGGTCAGATTTCAAGGTGTTTTTTTCATAAACTTTTATACAGCACAGGGGAAAGTGTTACCTGAATGACCTGGCTACACAAGCGCAAAGCTCGTTTGGAAACGGGTCTCGATTCGAGTCATTTCTCAAAGTTCGTATCACATTAAAAGACTTCCACAGGTTGATAACTGGATAGCAGCAACAACAGGCCAGATGAAGACAGCTGAGATAAAACCAAAGGCGGACTGAAGGAGGTGAAGAGGAGGGAGATGACCAAGAGGGAGCAGTGGATGAAGAGGGGGAAAACAAGATAAAAGTGAAGGACTTGATGATGTTAAACAAGAGGGAGTAGAGGATTGGGAGGTGGAGACGGTACAGGAGAAAGAGGAGGAGAGGATGAATGTCACAGAGGAACAAGAGGAGGAGTGAGCAGAAAAAGAGGAGGAGGAGTAATGGATGAAGAAGAAGAGGGAAATGTGGATTAATAAATAATGCATTGCCTCTCTCCGGTCCCTTTCCACCCTAACTCTCCTCTTTACTGCCTCATGTTCTCTCTCTGCGTCTCTGGATGTCATTCGCCGGGCCTTTGCTCGGCAGCCCTCAGTGGAAACAGGCCTGTATATGGCAGGAATCTCCAATGCTGATTTTATTTGCTCCTCGTGACGCCAAACACGTATATATGCATCCAAATACAGACTCACGAACATGTATTTCCAAACAAGCCAGCATCACATTACCCTCTTTGTTTAGTTACTGCGGGAGTCCAGAGGCAGTAAACCATTACAGAGACCATTAAAGCACATCCTCACGCACTAGTGTTAGAAAGGTTCAAGTAAAATGTGCCAAGACGACATTTCGTCCCAGGATTTCTGCAACAGCCCCGTGATTCAGCCATGCTAAATGATCATTTAGTGTTGTAGTAGCAAAGAGATTACTACTCAGAGTATGTGAGGGTGCAGCAGGGTGGCTCTAAAGCTACGAAACAGCACTGAAGTCAAAACAGAGCTGGATAGACTTTCCTGATTGAAAGGCCTACAGTTTATGAACGTTACTCTAACAGCTTCATTGGTGACGTTGCACACTTTCAGCCTCCAGCTGCTACTCTAATGGCTACATTGTGGCAAAGACGGGATCATCCAATCATTTTTAACCAGTATAAGTCACTGAAAGTGAGGCTTACTTTTTGGTAGGTATCATACAAAATATCGTAAAACACCACCTCTGGATTTTTAATCCCTGGTTCTTAGTTTCAGCAGTGAAAACATCTAATAAGCTCACAGGTGGCAACATTATCACCGGTGCTACGACTGCGTGAAATCTGTCCCGCGTCATTTCCTCACCGTTCCACTACAAAACCAAGAGTTCAACAACTGAGGACAAGAAACAGAGTCACATATAATAATCGTTCATTCATAATAATACGCACTAACTGCACATAATTCTGGTAGCACAGTAGATAAGTGGAACATGAAGTGCACTAGATGAATTGTAAGTAAATAGCTATGTGAGCACATATATGCACTCAAAACAGCAGAAGTACCTGATTCGACATGCAGCAGTCGTTTTACAGTATAATGTTGTATTCTGCAAATTAGAGACTATCATCAGATCTGTTTTTCAAATTCTGGAGGGCAACTTCAATGACATTTGATACAGCAGAAGTGACGCACAACTACACCCATTTTAGCCAAAGCAATACCAGCCAGCCTCTTCATCGTAAACGTTTAGAGCTTTGCAAAGCACGGCTCACACTGCCGGTGAGGGACACTTATAGAACTGTAAAACACAGTCAAAAGTTCCCTGCAAGGCAGTAGAAATATTACATTTTGCATTGTTTTCTTTCGCCCTAACAGATGCAGCGCAGCTGACGGAGGAGCGAGATGCTCACATTGTGTTTCCACCCACACAGTCCCGTGAGAAGGTGTAATCAGCCAAAGTAATTCAAATCACCTGTGTGGGTTTACCGTGCATCCAGCTTAAATCTGTTCCAGGTCTGCACCAGTCTGACACCAGACTTCCAAAATGGGATATTTATCTTTCACATGCAACCTGAACATCACTATGATACGAAACACTGAGTCTGTATTTGTGAAAGCTTTCAGCAGACATCCACAAAGAACTTTTTATAAAGTTCAAATATGTATAAACAGTATTCACAAAGTTTTTTAGGACAAAGCAGCATATACATATATACATATACACATATATACATATACACATTCAGACATTGCTTCAGCTCTACACGCAAACTGTTCCTCAGTTTTCCTTCACACACTAAGACAGACCTTTCCTTGCAGGATGCACACTGACAGTTCTGAAGTTACAAAAAATATTTCTTTGAATATTTTAAAGAAATGATTTTTCCTCTGAACAAAATTTCTGCTGTTTGGAATTTTATTTGATGTGCAAATTTCATTATTTCAGGACGTAACAAGTGTAAATGAGCAAGATCATTATTGTTGTAAGCAGTGGCGAACTAAACATTTACTGGTCTCTGTCTCTGCAGAAGGGCCGAAGCCTAACAGTCTGCCTCAAGGTCAAGGGTGAGGAGATACAGTAACTGTGTGTGTGTGTGTGTGTGTGTGTGTGTGTGTGTGTGTGTGTGTGTGTGTGTGTGTGTCATGGCTTCTCGCTACACGGTGTATGCCAACAAGAGCGTCATTGTTTTAAAAGGATCTGATGTAGTAAGAACAGATGTAGGCTTTTGCTCTCTCTGGGATCAAAGAGCACTAGAAAGGTGTGTGTGTGTGTGTGTGTGTGTGTGTGCATCATGGGGTTCCACTTGGGAGGCAGATGGAGCTGGTGGGTGGGTTTTGTCAAGAGGATTTAGCAGGCGTGGCCAGCTGCTGCTGGGTGTCCTTTAATAGAGATAGTCACCCCCACCACCACCCTCGGAAAAAGAGAAATCCCTAAAATGCTCTGTGTTGGGGCAGATGCACAACAATACAACCCAACACGACCATCCAAGAGCAAGAAAATAGAACCAAATTCAGGGTAAAGCAGAATGACAAGGTAGTAATGTGCAATAACCTTGAAAGATTAACAATGGTGCATTCAATACACTGCAGTTGTCCATAGTTGTGCAACTCTGCCACCTCTCTTGCATCAGTGACGCTGTGAGCCAGTTGTGCCTTGTAGCATTACAAGCACAAGCTGGGGTATTTTTCATAGGAAGAAAATGAAGATAAGACAGAATATGTGGGCTCCATCTTTCAATTATTGGAAGAATTTTTGTAGCACCTGATGAGAGTTGATGCCAGCTTTGGTTGGACCCGGGTCTACGCATCCAAGACCTGGAAGATTCGCTGAAACTCGAAGCAGTTAGCAGTAGCATTTTGGAAGTGGAGCCACCGTCTTTCCAGGCCAGCACCGTACTGTCACTTCATTATTTGTCCATCCTTGTAGCAGTAAGTACATGGTAGCTCATCCAACAAGCCTTCATGACAGATGTTCCCACCTGGATTTGGCCCTCTATACACCTGGGCTTTTTCTCTTATCAGGATCTTGGTCCACTGTAACCAAGCTCCTGTCATGAATAACAAACATATGTCACCTACTTGTGGGTTGTCCTGGTCCATCAGTACTGTGCTGTCTAAACCCTACCTGTGTGGTAACAAAATCCCTTGTTTCCATGAAATGGAGCGATCGTGGCTCAAGAGTTGGGAGTTCGCCTTATAATCGGAAGGTTGCCGGTTTGAGCCCCGGCTCGGACAGTCTCGGTCGTTGTGTCCTTGGGCAAGACACTTCACCTACCGCCTACTGGTGTGGGCTGATGGCGCTTCTGTCAGTCTGCCCCAGGGCAGCTGTGGCTACAACTGTAGCTGCCTCCACCGGTGTGTGAATGGGTGGATGACTGGGTGTGTAAAGCGCTTTGGGCTCCCTAGGGGGGACTAGTAAAAGCGCTATACAAATACAGGCCATTTACCAAATGTTCTCTGAGTGGGCGCTAACACTAGACAAGCTACATATAAATATCAGTGCACCCCATGCTATTCCATTCAGTAGCTGAATTTTTATAAATTGTGATAATAATTATTTAAATTTTTTTTAAAAAGTCACATTCACACTTGAAAACACTGCATTCCAACAAATTTGATTTGTAGTACGGCAGTCGTTTTTGTTCTGATCTTTCTGATGAAGCCCGGATTTGTGGAAGACTCACTGTGCAGAACACAAAGTGGGAATCAGCCTCAAATTAAGGTCTCTGAATGTGACCTTAGGGTTCAACACAGGGGACACTTGTATATCTAGCTATGTGTATACGTGATATATATTTAGTATATCTGGAAAACCAGTTATGAGTTAGCTTCTGATGATACTGGGAAAGGTTTGGGGGCCTGAAGATGTCCAGAAAACAGATACGTATTATTGCCTACATATTCTGCACACTGAAAGACGTCTGTTCACAGCGATAACGACGCACATGACCGTGAGAAAATAAAACTCTGGAGTCTTGCTGGTAGAAATGAGCATTGTCGTATCCCATGAGCTAAAATTAAACGCAACTGTAGAAACACGTCACCAAGTTTGGCACAGCAACAGGCCTGACTGCAACTCTGCTGCATAAGCTGGAAAGCCGTGGGTTTTTACCCTCCCTGCTCACTTTTTGCTGCTCCCCTTTCTCTTAATCCAACTCTTCCTATGCCTCCATTTTTCCTCCTTGCCCTCCTGCTCCTGCCATGGTTTATAAATCATTCCCCAAGTTTCCAACCAGCCACTCATCTCTTAAACACACAGCTTTCCTCTCTGATTTCTCATCAATGTAAAAGCTGTTAGCAACAGTGAGAAGTCTTTGTGGAAATATTAATAACTCTGTGTTTGGTTATCATTTCACGATGAAGCGGAACAGAAACTAATTCCAGCTTTGGCTACGTCTGTTGCGTGGCTTCACAAATGTTTCTAAAACTAGTTAAATCAGGTTCGCAGCCCCCATTCTGCTCCACCCCCACATCCATCCAAGCCCCCAAAACAAGGGGTCACAACCTCTGACCCCTCTCCCGGCAGAGAGGTCGCTCCGTGTCTGATCTAGTTTAATGAACTGAGTCACACTGCCCTTTAAATGCCATTCAATGAACACCCTGAGCTGGGAGAGTGCTGATGGTTTAATAAGCTGCTTTATGATGTGTGTGTGTGTGTGTGTGTGTGTGTGTGTGTGTGTGTGTGTGTGTGTGTGTGTGTGCATACATTTGCATGCATGCACAAACGAGTGAGGCTCTGCACTGTGAAGTGTTGGATATGTGAGTGAGTACACGTGTGTGAGATGAAGCTTTGGATTGATTCAAACTTACATAAGATATTTTCCACATTCTTTTTATTCACTCTTTCCTCTTTTCTGGAACTTGACTTAAACGTTGACAGTAATTTTGAGAGGAATGCAGTGTTGTGGCCAGGCCTGCGATGAGCTGCCACATCTACGACAAACTCTCCACTGTCTCACTGACAATTAACAGAAGCAGGGAGGAGGACGAGGTAAACGTTCCACTTAATAGCTGGACACTCAGACGACTGTTTCCACACACACACACACACACACAAACACACACACACACACACACACACAAACACACGGTAGATAAGATCTGTCTTTACCTCATCGCAGAGGAGCCTTGGCAGGCACTCTCAGGAATATTGATCATGACACCCTTGTGTGGCGGCCCTTCTATGCAGCTGTGGCACAGAA
>NW_024582900.1:264829-270775 GCF_018398535.1 Haplochromis burtoni | reverse complement strand
ACACACACACACACACACACACACACACACACACACACACACACACACACAGGCAGATTTTCCTCAGCTTGTTGGCAGCTTTGACTACCTTCATTAATCAAGACGAAGCTGTTTTCTTAGCAGACACTCTTTAATACAGAGGCTCCTGAGATTTATCTAACGAGGTAGGGAGCCCGTTTGCTTTAGTTTATTTAGTAATCCAGTCTGGATTTTCTTGTATTGTGTGAAAATACACAAACACCATGATCCAGATTTGTTTTGACATTTTACTGTAGACCCGACCTGAGCTAAATGGTAACAGTTGCAACATTTTTCTCACGATCGCAACTTCAGCATTTTATTTTCACAACATTTATTAAAGTGGGCCGATTCTGCTTACGTCTAACTACATATTATTATTCATACTTGGACTCTACCAGAGCAGATGTGAATGATTCACAGTTATTTATCTTACACCAGGCACTGATCCGGCCCCACAGCTCACCTAGCTGCTCCTCTTCCTTTAACGCTGCTTCCTACTCTGTCAGTGCCCCTCACAAACACTCGGTTTGTGTCTGTGCTCAGTGCTGTGTGAGGATATCTACTCTTTATGACATCATACAGATCCAAGAGTAAAACAGTATTCAGAGCTCCGTGAGCCTGAGAAGTTTAATTTTAGCATCCACCACTGGAACTTTTTATATATTTATGAGAAATTTATAGGAAAAGTTTTTCACTTTTACAACACCACTGAGATTTTTTTAAACGTTATTTTCTAAATGTTTGTGTCCCATGGATGCTTTATCCTACAGGCTGTCATCACAAAGTTTTAGTGCCCCTGTAGACAAAATACAAGAAATCCTCTTCACAAACAACAGAGAGAAAAAGGTAAAAAACTCCTCTTTACTCAGTATATACTCCTATGGCCTTGGTGCTATCTTTGAATGGTTTACTCAGTTGGAACTGAGGGTTTGTGCTTTTGAATGATGTATAATTAGACTCAAACGGGCTACTGCCGTTCAAAATGCAACGGTAACAGTTTGAGTCTGCCTGAGTGTTGAGGGGTTATAACCACAAGTGGCCACAAAGTTCCAAATAATGAAATCATTGTGTCAGCTGTGCCTGGAATCCCTGCCTGCTTGCCACACACTGCACAGCCACTCATTTCTTTTAGTGTCTCAATCCTGAGTGTGTAAATATATCCACAACATAGTACATGAACAAATTACACAACAGAACGCACAAAGACTCCAAACTACACTGCTCTATATGACACCTGATGGTTTCACTTCACTTTTTCTTTGTAGCCTGTAATTCACTTTATCTATCAGCAGAACACACAGCTGATGCAGATCGTGTCCCAGTACACACTAACTGCTTAAACACATGTCTCAGTATATGTGCTCGCACCCTTTCATGTGCACATGTGTTCATACCTGATAGTGTAGTGCATACATTTTGGCAGCATAGCATCTCAAATTTAACACGGTGAGCTGTCCACAGGAGCTGTTGTGGTAACAAGCTAGCTAACAGCTAGTTGGTTAGCTTACGCGTCATCATTTCTTAGATTAGAGATGAGATTAGATGAAACTTTATTTATCCCTGGGGTGGGTTCCTCCGGGAAATTCAGTTTCCAGTAGCACAGCACCGACAGAAGTTGCAGAATGTGAGCAGAAATATACCCTGTTGAAGTATCATTTTCCATTTCCATCCTTCTATACTTAATTTTTGACAGTATACTTGAGTATTTTATGTATCCATACTTAACAATGTGAAGGCAAAGCAAATGTGGAAGAAGACAACTTTAGGCACAGGAATAAAGCTAGCTACTAGCTGGTGTTCCATCTGAAGTGGGAAGCCAGAAATTCCAAATTCCGAGTTGGAAAGTTCCAGCTGGAAGGCCCTCCTCACAATCCAAGATGGGAACAGAGTCCATGAACAGCAGAACTCTATGTCGTGTATTTGTAAATGTCTAAATAACTGAGTTTTGGGGTATGAAAGCATAACCAAGGCCTCCAAATGGAGAAATGCAAACAAATGAGAAAAACTGGTAAAAATTCTCGATTTGATTGAATAAAGTAGGATTTGTGGTGAGACGGTGTGTTGGGGCCTCTCCATACAAGCAAGAGATTCTGCAGAGGCTCTGCCTGGCGACCTGCACTCTGCTGCTTTTAGCTGGGAAAGTTATTTTAGCTTCATGCTCATGGCTTACAGTCCCAAATGCACCGTGTCTGACAACACAGAAACTAACATGGGCTACATGGCAGATTTTGACTTGCTTTTTTAAGGCTGTAGGCAGTATTGTTTTTGGATTACACATGTCGGGATCTGTACAAAAACTCACGGTTAATCACATTTGACCGTTTTTCGTTGCTCCAACCAAAGTGGATGGGGAATAAAAATCAAACTCTGTCTTGTGTGTATTTGGAGTTTAACAAACCGTGGGAGTGCTATGTGTTTCTGTCTGTGCACAGCTACTCAATAATGTGGCTCTGAAATAAAAGAGTTTTAGATCCAGTTGGTAGGAAATGGGAAAATGAACTCTCAGCTCTGCAGCTTGCAGACTTGCCAGCTCCCTCTTTTCTAACACAAACACTTTTCACTTTGTTTTTCTTGCCTCAGTTGTCTGGGCCAGAGTCACTGAGTATGAGTCTTTAAAGCATGCATAGACACAATCCCAGACACACACACATTCTGTACCAGAGACAGCCTGCACATTCATATGTTTCCTATTACCCCAGGTCCTGGCAGCACACGCTTTTCTGTTCACGTAGTCCAGGATCAGCAGTTAATAACTGGAGTCACAAAAGCCAGCTCATTCTGCACACGACACGTTCTCTACACTTGTCGTGCAAACACTAAACATACAAACTCACTCCTGCTAGTGTTCACATACATGCGTTCTCAGGCCACTGAGACTTGGTTTTTCTAGCGCAGGTGCAAGTTATCACGCACACATTCCTGGCTGCTTTGAGGTCTGGATTTTAAAAGGAGCTCATCTGCAATGACGTCAGCATCAGCAGCCCCTTCACTCCACGGACGTTTCAATCACCATACAAGCTTCGCAACATTCTGAAACCGTGTTTGGACCGACCTCCTGAGCAGCCCTGAGGCAAACGGGGCTCGTGTTCTAAAAGGACTCTGTGCTAAGGTTATTTGAAATGTCATTCCAAACATGTTCTCTGCTCCTAGAGGGAGTTTGGAAGACTGCTGACCAGACTTTCTGTAAAGATTTGGCTAAAACGATGTGTCTGAATTAAACATTCAGTTTCCATAACTGAACGATCAGTCAAGGATATTGTTTAAAGGTCAAAATGTCCTTACTTTTAGATAGGATCTTCCTCTTCGGTTCTAGCTAATAGAAATATCTTGGTAAAACATTTTGAAAGTAGCAGTAACGTGTATTTCCTGCACAGAATCCTCAATAAAAGTCGAGTGCTTTCCACTGACTTTTACTGCTGGCAAACTGGAACAGTCTCCGAAAACCTTTCCCTTCAATCAGGAGTTGGAGTGACACTATGACCCATTTTAAGCATAGCGAGTTGCGATCTCACTTAAAGTGCAGCTCAGGCTAAATCAACATGTGCTGTGTTCTGTGTGGAGCTGCGATGAAGAATAACGCATACTAAGGGTCAGAGAACGCTCTGAGTAGTAATGCTTTTATTCACCAACTCACAAACACACCCACTCGCTCGGGATCGCCAGGTTCCCGTTCCATAAATCCTTGTTTGGGGGTATGTTTTTCTTGTCTAAGGTTTGGCTCACTTCCCCCTTACTGGGGTTTATGTAAGGTGATGGAAACACTGAGAGGACGCTGGAGGACACAGATAGGAAAAGGAGCGCGTTAGAATGAGACGAGCAAAGCAAAGCAAAGAAGAAAAGGCTGCTAAGGACATTTGTCAAGTGAATCGTTGGCGTGGGAGAGCAATTGAGACAGAGCGGATAAAAGGAGAGGAGCAGAAGATGTTTTAAAGTAGAATCAGTGGTAAAGTTAGGAGGCATGTGGGGCTGCTGCCTGACATTTACTCTAGGGGCTTCCCTGTTAATGCAAGCCTAAATCAACAACCTAATGCTCAGCCTCAACACAAATATCACCATCACACTCCATTAATCTAGACTTTGCAGGCCATAGTCAGAGCCCCTCCATGGGGCTTGGATAGCACTGCTCCACCAATGAAAAGCTCCATAATTTAACACAGCTATTAAACTCCTTAAACTAAACTTGTTGTCATACATATAAAAAGAAATTCATCATTAAGATGTTTGAAAGTGAGCGCTTAATCACCTCAGTTTTGTCGGTACTTCCATTCATTTTAAGCTTTCATGACATGGCGAGTCAAGTCAACCATGGCTTCATTTGCACATTTAAGTTATTCTTGCAAAGATTGTAAAGCACGTAAAAGATGGTGAAACCACCAGGTGGTGAGTGAAGCCTCCAGCTGAGCTTTCAGGCTGTCATAATCAAATCTGGAAGCAACGAGCGAGGAGCAGATCTGCCTGAGAAACAAGGGAGAACGTCACTAGGTAGCAACTAGTCAATCCACAAGGTTCACGGTGTCACAACAGCCCCTAATTTACAAAATGATGATTATGTTGTACCAACGAGTGAAGAGAGCGTGCTGAGAAGATGGGAGGACCAATGGAGGACACTTAGTGAATCACGAGGCGCAAAGGACTAGTAATGAGGAGGGGATGCCTGAGGAATGAAGACGTACTGATTTTCAAGAACAAGGGTGATGTGCAGCTGTAGTAACTATGGAGGGATGAAGCTGATGATGTCACCATGAAGCCAGGTTAAAAAGAGAGGTGAGGAGAAGTGAGCGCTACAGATCTGATGTGAAACGGATCACACGACATATCAAAAGACGTTTTTTTGTTGAAACTGATTCATTCGGACTGACAGGCTGGCATTACTAAGTGTTTTAAAGGCTGAAAAAGGCTACACGGTGAAGAGACTCCTCCGGGATAATCTACTGTCACTATTTAGTTTGCTTTTATTTGTATAGCTCCAACTGACAACAACAGAAGGAGTTTTATTCTGCTTTAGCTTCATACGCACAACTGAAACTACCTGCTAAAGCAAGTCAAACCCATTCAAGACCATGTAAATTAAGAATTTTCAAAAGCTTAAGAACTTAATTTTAAAGAAGTGTACTCAGATTGTTCTTGGTGGGTGATGTGATTATGTTTTTTCAGGTAAAATTAATTTGAATCTTACAAAGAGCATTAGCCAGTGAAAAGAAACGTTCCCCAGAATCAATCTGTGGTGACCCTGTGAACATAAAGAAAAGTTACACCTGAAAGGAAACGGTGGGGAAATGAGTGCTGCCAGACATTGTTATAAGAGGAGGTGGATTTGAGAAGTAGTGAAAGCTGAAGTAAAGAAATCCAGATGGCTATTTATGGCAGGGGAAATGCAGGGTGCAGAGAGGTAGAAACTTTTTATTTTGGTCCAAATGCAGAGAACAAACGACACCGTTTAGCTCTGTGTGTTTGATCTGGGAGACGCTGCACACTCAGCATGGCAATGCTTGTCTCTGCGGGAAAGGTATTTTCACCAGGGTGTAAACCAGCCTCCATACAATGCAGGTTTAATGAAAGGTAGGGGCTTAGGTTTCAGGCCCGCGTCCAAGTAGGCTCCAGGATCTATAGTGTGTGTTACTCGAGCAGACATTATAGTGCAGGCATAGCTTGGTTTCCCTTATACAACCATGTCAGCAACACAGCATAATCCAGTTAGTTGATGCCAGCTCACCTCCACCCACGTACAGGTTTTCAAGAGCACAGGGAAGTCTGAGGAAGTGTCTTTGTGTGTGGAAACAAAGTTACTACAATCGACTGTGCAGGGAACATGAAGGGTTGCACCAAAATACAGCATCAATGCATTTCACTCTGAACCACGTAGCAGCCTTGTTGTTGCCACTGCAGGAAATATGTGGAATTTACCTCATTTAACCCTCTGAGCAT
>NW_024582900.1:259829-262329 GCF_018398535.1 Haplochromis burtoni | reverse complement strand
ATCAGTGTTCATTGAGTCGTTGGGGAAGAGCTAATCAATGCTGTTCCCGAACAACATTTATCTATTCCCGCCTGACTTATCCTGCAATTCTCCTTCTCTTCTCTAATTAGCCTATATCAATCAATCATCCATCTATAGGGTATCTGAAGGTTTTGCAAAGTCAAATCCAAGACCTAAAAGAATCTTTTCAAGTTGCAAGGAATGTAAAACCCAAAAACGAAACTGAAGAAGCAGCCTCTCTCCTTTTTTTTCCACACACCTAATCAATGCTGCTGAGATTACTGGCTGCAGACCAAAGTGTTACTGAGTATTATAGCTGGGTGCACTGACCAAACCACGTTTTCAATTCTTCAGCTCCCATTAGTTTGCATGTTAAAATCCTGAAGTTGTATCTCCTGCCTACTCACCATAAAATATTCTCGAGGAGAATCCGGTGCCAATCTACGACCAGTTAAAACATTAAAGTCTGAACATTGTAGAGACAGTGCACAGTTTGATCTCTTTGACAGGCTATTTATACGACGAGGCTTAAACCCCAACCCAACCAAGACTATGAAGACATCAACAAACTACGGCTAGTCTAATCTCTCTTAAGATAAATCTGTCTTGAAAATGATAGTGGAATAAAAGGGATTTGTATTACTTTTAAAGCCTGTTTTCCACCCTGCTTTATCTTTGTCAGTATCACCAGCCATTTGCTGCATCTAGAGATTAAATTCTCATACAATCTGACACCTCGGTCTTATAACGGCAGCACAACAATCACATGAAGAAAAACCTACAGGGCTGGTGTGAGATGTCTGGTGAAATCATACTCGGTATGTAGAGTCTGAATCATGGACTGAGAGCCCTATAATTCTCTGTGCATGCTGTCAAAGCATAGAAAGTAGAAAGTAGTAGAAAGTATCTGCTTCAGGCAATGTTCCTCCTTTCCACAAGATATAACCTTAAACTGGCCCGTTAGCTGCTGTTGTAGTTTTAGCTGCAGTGTCTGTGAGAGCGAGTCTCTCTGAGGTCACACGGTCATTTCAGGGTAAATTATTTAAAAGATCTAGCGCATTTTGAGATTTTCTTTTGACAGTGAAGGTACTTATTACATTTCTGTCTGTAGGAAGGACAACGCAGCAGGAAAAAGCGTTCAGTGAGCAGCAGCAGCTAAGTTCAAAGTCCTGTGTAGCAGGTTGAGCACAGAGGCCAGTATTACGTCGGCTTATTGTAGATGCCATCAAAACCGCTGATGAAGACATTTACAAAGTCTGATAAAAAGAAAAACATCATAAAATATTTATGTAGAGCTGAAGACTTTACACATTCAGATTTAGACAAATTAATATTTAATAAGGTCTGATTCTCTGAATTGCAGACACAATTAACAGCACGGGGAACACAGAGCAATGGAGCAATCATTTAACCAAATTGCTCCATTGCTTGGAGTCATCATAAGGCCAAGATTTGTACTTGAATGAAATGAAATGAAACTATTTTTATTTCCTTGTGCACATTCATGCGCACCATGGAGTTAGCCTTTGTGTTTTAACCCTTTTGTTTATTGGTGCTTCGTTAATCATTTTATAAGCAAACCCTGAGACGTTTTCAAATCTGATTTTTACAATTTATCAATTGAAAGCTTTTTATTGGCTTTATTTCTTCTCAATCAAAGAGTCCTTACTCTCTCACTATGTCTGTGGTTGGGATGAATGAATGAATGAATGACCACCATTTGTTTAAAGCAGAACATTTGCTTGTTTGGACCACTCAAAGGAAAAAAGCTTTTAATAAAAAAATGTATTGCCAAAATATATTGTTTACCGTATTTTTCGGACCATAAGGCGCACCGGATTATAAGGCGCATTAAGTTGTTGTTGCAGTATATTAATGACCTCGTATTGTGGATGGATTATCTCAGTTGTTCTCCTGACTGAAGTTTGGCCCGTTTACAGCATCCTGCCTGTCGATTTTTGAGAAAATTAAAGGATTTCACGTGCGCCTTATAGTGTGGAAAATATGGTAGTTTGAAATGTGGGATCTTCTAGTTTCTGAAAATGTGCCTATTTAACATGGTTAAAACCCTCTATGGATGCAAAGTCCATTGACAGATGTTTCAACTCTGAAGTACAGAAATGAAAAGCAGAGAGGAAACAGGCTGAATTGTTACAAAGTTTGAGGATGAAGCTGAACACGTGAACCGTTGCTACAGCGTCTGTTTGAGTTAACTCTGGGGCTGGCTCGGCGGGTATATTTGTAGGAGTAAAAATTGGTGGCTGTCACAATCAATAAATGTTTAAATGGAAAGTTTCCATAAAATAATAAACTCAACTTAACCTTGGTTAGGTTTAGGCACTTTAAAATATGTAGTTGAGAGAAATATCGTAATTAGAGATGGCACGATACCACTTTTTTTTATGTCCGATACCGATACAGATATCATAAATTTGGATATCTGCCAGATGTTCCCTCTAAGCTGCGCACTGCTGGCACGTCTCTGCGCACAGAAAATCTG
>NW_024582900.1:257997-258871 GCF_018398535.1 Haplochromis burtoni | reverse complement strand
ATTTGATGCAGAACAGCTGATTGTTCTGTAAATAGTTTGAAATGTTTATTTAAAAAAACGCCTTGGCTGCATTAAAAAAAATAGCTGCAAAAAACTTTTTTAAAGAAGTAACTATATAATTGCCCAACATTGGTCATTATTTACTGTATTTTGCAGACAGAGAGCTACTGGACTCTCTCCCAGACCACAGACTCATAATGCAAGTCAGCGCTTTTTTAAAAAAGAAAGAAAGTTGTGTTTACAAAATTAGAGTTGAAGTTATTTTTCCTTCCAATAGTGTTAACATGCTGCACAGGTCAGGAACAAGATTTTTTTTACATTTTCATTGTAATTGGGCTAAAGCAGTTAATTAAATGTAGTCTAACATAAATGTAAATGCTGTAATTTGATTATTTTAATAAACCATGTAACTTGGATGGATTCGATGCCGGCGTGACCACAGTGCACACGTCTGATGTCGCGCACAGTGGTCAAAGGGGACGCTCAGGGAGTTTGAGTGTTCACTCAAACACATGAAAAATTAGAGGGAAATTGTATCTGCCGATACCGATATGAATCTGATATAGTGTGTTTTAATCAATAAAACTGTTGGTTTTTTTATATCTTGCTGCATTTTGTATAGGTTCATACTCAAGTTTAAATAAACAACAACACTAAAGCTATTCTGTTATACCTGTATGCAAAAAAACACTGATCAGCAAAACAGATCAATCTAATGAACTTAAACCTGCTCCATCCTCCCTACTCTGGTATTTTAAAGAGAACTTAGCAGAAAAATTAAGCAACCTAAGTAATAGGGTTGCAAACTCCTAGCAAAAAAAAATAGGGTACCACCCCCCACCTCATGATGCTCAATCGACGTAATCAACTTTAA
>NW_024582900.1:251736-257149 GCF_018398535.1 Haplochromis burtoni | reverse complement strand
ATCCAGTAATTTACGTCAGTATCGGACCGATACGTAATATCGGATCGGTCCATCTCTAATCGTAATGATGGATAAATAACCGTAATATTGATGGATGGTAGTTTCAAAAATTCACCCTAAAAGAATTTGTGGGATTTAAACAACATCATGTTTCCATGAAATATGACAGTTTAAGTTTTGGAGCTCAGAAACAGAATATTTCACAACAGATGAACGTAAATAGTGGGCAGCTGAATTCTGGGAGACACGGGAGCTTTGAAATGACAGCGTGGAGCACAGACTTCCACTGCTGCCAACTGTTTGGGGGTTGTATGACCACCAGAAGAGCTCCGAGGGCCAGTCAGTTAATTTTAGAGCTCTGTGGTGTCATTGTAAGACTGCTGCTTCATATCCACACTCGGCATACATTTCATACATCACTTTCTTCTCAATTTCCAAAATCTGTAATAGGCGGTCAGTCTTGAGAGGACAACTGCGAGATCAGATACTTGTGGTGGAATTCTGGCAGCTGTGGTGTCACTTCTCTGTGAATTATAGCTTGTGTTGAAAAGACTGGGTGTTGCCCGTGCTGGAACATGGATACTGTATCCTATTCCACAGCACATTTGATTGGAAAGCCTCTCTGACATTCTAAACTGTTTGTCTGGAGACAACATCGATAAGCCGCTGCTCTGTTAGAACGTGCCAGGAACGTACGCGTGACACGCGCAGCTCGAAAACATTGGATGATTTCAGTGTGCGCTTTCTACATCTGAAATTGAATTCAGCACATAGTGTGAACCAAATTCAATCAAGCTTAAACCCAGTGTGTAACAATGAGGCAGCTACATTTCTATTATTACCATTCACTGGCCTGTGAGCATGTACTCGACACTAAATGGACCATCTAAGTACGTTAGTCCTCCTCCACGTCAGAGTGGAGGGCTGCTGTTGGTGGCTGTGAAAGCTGCTTTATTGAGGACTAAACGGCAGCATTTAGTGAGGAAATCAGCTTGAACGTACTATTCTATTTCTGTACGTTCTCCCCTCTCTTCCTAATGGGATTATAGGCAAATAGAGACAGAGAGGGCACGGCACATAGAGCAAATTTAGGTTTTTGGGATGGGGGAGACTGTGAGTAACAGCTTGTCTTTTTGTTTGCCCAGATCTGTACATACATACTGTATGTGTCACAATGCTAAAGCACTGTTTTACACTGGTTTGGCGTTATTTAAGTTGGACTTTAACCAGAGAGTGGGGAGTTAGTCTTGTCTGCTTGTCTGTTCGGCATCATGCTCCACAGCAAACTATCCTGCCAATTACTGTAAAGTCTAATATAGAAATTTCCTCAGAGGATCATTTTGTATGCCCCCCCCCAACCTTACCTCATCACCAAAAACTCTAATTGTGTAAAGGTGACATCTTGCTGTTAGTTAATGGACAGACAGTATGCACTCTCCGGGGTAGCTCGCTTGGGGTGACTGCAGCTCTCCAGTCTGCATGTCAAAGTATCTTTGGGTAAGACACGGTTGTTCTGGATGCAGCCACCAGAGTGTTTTGAGTGTGTGTTTTATTGTTAGACGAGAAAAATGTGATTGGGTGAATAAGGTTTGCAGTAAAAAGAGTAGAAAAGCACTACAAAACTACCAGTACATCACCATCGTTACCATCTCTAGTTCCACCTTCTATCTTTGCACAACTATTTCTAAGCCTGGGTATTTCTGCTGGACAGTAACGTAGCCTACATGAGTTTGTAGCTGTAGAGTAGCCCACATTAGTGCATGATGACTTTATAATGTTGAAGTTAAAATGTGAAAAGCTGATTTTCAGATAGGCTGCAAGTTCTGGAGGTTCATGTTCCACTTACTAAGGAACCTACTGGTATTCTGCCAGCTTCATTTCAGTGGGTTGTACTTTTTCAGCTAAACACCAAGCATGGCTCTGAGACACTCTGCTGCTTTCTTTTAAGTTCTCAGAGAGTTCTGAGCTGCTGAGGTCTGGAGCAGACTAAGCAACAACAAATAAAGGCACGAGATGCTGCTGTGGGACCACAGTGCCCACTGTAATATGCATGTGAGGGGAGTTTGTGCTGCCTAATAAATGTGTGGTCTGTCTACTCTACAGCTTTCCCTGCGTGCAGGTAACAAAGTGACAGATTCTGTCAAACAGTGGAAGCGCCCCCTCCTCCCCCAAAAACACTGCATTTAATCATGAATATCCTTACATGTTTTCCCAACAGAAAACAAGAGCAGCAGTGGATTTACATTAGATTCACACTCTCTCCTCATTAGATCTTCTCAAGGAGGGAGAAGAGAGGGAGTTGGGACAGGGATGGTCATTATAACACAGTGTGTAATTAGGCAGTCCACCCCCCTCCTCCCCGATAGCGGTAAATTCCATAATCCATATTCAAATGCAGCTCTGACACAGAAACAGCGTTGCCAACACCAAAGAGATCCACTGGCGCTGTTCTGCACGCCGTGCTCAGCCGCGAGGACACTTTGCTGGGTTTTCTGCAAGGATTCAGAAGAGCAGGGACTGTAATTAGTAGGAACACTGGTTAGAATGAACGTCGCTCTCTTTCACAGACAGACGTGAAGACAAACAGGTAAACAACAAAAAGCTGGTCTCGATTCAGATTACTTCTCCCTCAATTTGGTCATAAGAAACTCTGTGGACTAAAAAGGAACGTGCGAGCCGTGCGGTTCTTTTATAAACCCTCCATCCTTTGTCCTTAAACAGCCTCTGTACGGCAGCGGCTCTACATGCTGATGTTTGGCCTCCAGTTTACAATTCTGTGTGATGAAGATTTAGTTCAGCATCGCCCCCTCTGGAGAACACTATTGTCAAGTGTATTAATTAGCCTATTTTGTGTAAGTATAACGATCTGCATAGTTTAGTTAATTTACGGGGCATGCATAAGAATGACAGAGGAGGACTGCAGAGGAGGAAATCTGCTTGGGAAATTTGTTTCATATTTACATAATTATTTAGAAGCTCCTGCTGATGCTGAAACTGAAATTTTGAGATTTAATTTATTCCAAAAGACTCGTGTTTGCTCAGGGATTGTGCGCAGGGACTCAGCTGGTTAATCAAGCATATGTATAATTCATTTTCCAAGCATGGGGTCTAGCATGGAGGATGTTAAAATGAGCATTTCTAAATGTAATATTTTCACTTTTTCTCTGTATGAAAGACTCTGCATAAGGAGTCCGACTGTATCCTGGTGACCGACCTAAATATCATGCAAGAGCAGGATTTTCTCAGGATAAGAAGATGGATCTACAGTACTGCTGCCTCCCCTCCCTCCCCCGCTCTCTTGCCTCCATCCATACACCCCTGCTGAGACCCCCACAAGTCAGTCTGAGGCTGCTTACACAAACAATTAGGAGATATTTTTGGCTTTATTAAAAAAAAGAAAGATCATTCAGTAATTGTGCCTTTTGTTAGAGCAGGCACTTTCAAGCCTGCAGCACTAACACACACACACACACACACACACACACACACACACACACACACACACAGTAGATGAGCAGAGATTGAAGAAGGAGTAATCTCTATGAACCTCATGGTCCATGACAACCCACATGAGATCCCATTTACACTTAAAAAAGACTAATTACCAGGGTGCACTGCAGCGAGCAGGCAGATGTACTGTACGCTGGGCTTTCACTGATGACACCCTGTCGAGGCCCTGATATTTTACTGAAGTTGCTGCTCTACATCTGCTCAAATTCTGGAAGAACATGAGCAGCAGCGTCATAGTATTGATCGACTTATTGAGGGTGCACGGACACAGAGGTTGCAGTCAAACATTGACATTTGACTTTCCAACTGATCTCACTCACACCCAGTGGAGCTTGGTCGGGGCCCATTAGCTTCTTTAGTGTCATCTTTTAATGTGCACGACAGTCACATGAATTTCAGTAGGATTCACTATCTCTATTTTTAAGATCAGGCTTCAAACTTTCCTTTTTGCTAAAGCATACAGTTAGGACTGGATCAGGTGACCCTGACTCCTCCTTTATGTGCACTGCAATAAGTGTAGGCGCTGGGGGATTCCCATGATGCACTGGGTGTTTCTTCTTCACTCACTATGTGTTAATAGACCTCTCTGCATTGAATCATATTTGTTATTAACCTCTGTCTCTCTTCCACAGCATGTCTTTATCCTGTCTTCCTTCTCTCCCCCCAACCGATCGCAGCAGATGGCCCCGCCCCTCCCTGAGCCTGGTTCTGTGGGAAGTTTCTTCCTGTTAAAAGGGAGTTTTTCCTTCCCACTGTCGCCAAAGTGCTTGCTGATAGGGGGTCATATGATTGTTGGGTTTGTCTCAGTATGTATTATTGTAGGAGCTACCTTATAATATAAAGCACCTTGAGGCGACTGTTGTTGTGATTTGGCGCTGTGTAAATAAAATTGAATTGATTCCCTCAACGTCCGAATTAGATGTGATAAGAATGGCACTGTTGGTCAACCTTGGTCCCCCTCAGACAGCAGCTACTGTAATAAATAAAAGTGAATTGAATTCAACTGACCAAGTTCATTCAATTATGATAACCAAGGAAATGTGTGGCGGGTTCACTGGCAGATGTTCTTGATGTTACTGAAGAGGAGGATTTTAACCCCAAATGTGACTTTTCTTCTATACATAACCAAGTTGTTTTACTGCCTAAAACTACTAACCATCTAATCTAATGTTTAATCCAATGCTTACATCTAACCAATCAGAGGCTGGAAAGACTGAGTGAAAGATGAAAACCATATACAGATCCTTTGTCACAGATAGTACAAAAAAACAGGTGCAGCTATTGTGATGTCAAGTATTAGTTAGTGAAGTCCCCTTTTGACAGCTTGTGACTATTTGTTCCTGATACTGGAAACAAGTGCAATAGGTGTATTACTGCATTCCTACATGCCCATCCCCAGTGGGTCTATAGCAGGGGTGTCCAACTCCAGTCCTCGCGAGCTACTGTCCTGCAGCTTTTAGATGCATCCCTACTCCAACACAGCTGAATCAAATGGTTGGATTACCTCTTCAGCATGCCATCAAGTTTGGCAAAGGCCTGGTAACAAGCCATTATTTTGATTCAGGTGTGTTGGAACAAGGATGCATCTGAAAGCTGCAGGACAGTAGCTCTCGAGGACTGGCCTTGGACACGTCTGGTCTATAGGATGGGTACCCCTCCCTATGCCTGGTTTCTTCCTATTAAAAGGGAGTTTAAAAAAAAAAAAAAAAAAAGAAAGGGAGTTTTTCCTTTCCACTGTCACCAGGTGGTTGCTCATATGGGGTCATCTGATTGTTGGGGCTCTCTCTGTATTATTGTAGGGTTTTTTCTTTTATAATGTGAGTCAACTGTAATTTGGCACTATGTAAATATAATTGAACTGAATGCACTATATGGCAGGCTGGGAATGAGTATGTTGTGATTA
>NW_024582900.1:244425-251200 GCF_018398535.1 Haplochromis burtoni | reverse complement strand
TTTGAAGTTCTCCAGATTCCTGGTAATGAGCTAATCGTGTGCTTCAGGTGTGTTGACCCAGGGTAAGATCTAAAACCTAATGCTTGAGGTTTTAATTTCAAGATCAAGGAGCATGGTAGCACTGTGCTTTGACACTTAAGAACTGGCTTCACACCCTCCTTCCCACATGTTTATGCTTCTAAAGCAACCGGTTAAGTTCTGGGAAATTGTGGTCTCTGTTAAATATTAACACACTACACTGGCAAAAAACCCAAGATGATGAACTAATCCATATTTAACCAAAATTACACATTGCCTAACCTGATAATCACACAGAATTTATTTATATTTATTTATTTATTCATTCACATAAGTAAGGCAGATAAACAAAGTTAAATATATTGTATAAGCAAGTCAAATATATTTTTGGCACTACTCTATGAGTATAAGCAGCTGTGTGGCTCCATTGTTGGATTTGCCACCTGCCCCTGAGTATAATCAAACATTTGTGTCTGGAACCAGAACTCGTCTTTTCCTGAACTCAGGTGAGCAGTAGAAGCATCGGCAGCGACGAGAACATGTGGGATGCAGGATGCAAACCCCAGTGTGACATCCAAGTCCCACTCTTTATACGGTGATGTTCCTCCATGTGGCCTCCATCTCTAAATTTGGGCTGTCTAATAAGTGCACTGGTTATTTTGGAAAACATTGCTCTGTTAATAAGATCTGAAGGCTCATAGAAGCCTTTGAAGTCTGCCTTGTGGCCACTGATTGACATCTTTGATTGACAGTTGGCTCGCCTGCTGCTCTCCGCCTCCTCAACTCAAATCGAGTCAGACATGTGGAGCTTCTGTTCTAAGACATCACATATAACGTTTGTGGTTAAGCATTTACTCTCAGAAGACAGTAACAAGACATGTAGTTACGATAACTTTTCTGTTAGCACAATGTAGCTAAAGCAGCTAGCTCAAGCATCGATCACCTGATGTCTAAGCTAGCGGTCTGGGTTAAAACACCAAATGTGAACAGCATGGCATCACTGACGTCTGCTTAGTTTCATAGCTCCATGTAGTGACACCAGCCACATCACTGTTCACGGGATAGGGTTAGGTCCAACTCATGCTAATATCATGCAAGGCGTGCAAGGCAATGCTCTATGCAACTTAGAATAGAATAGAATAGAGTAGAGTAGAATAGCCTTTATTGTCATTGTACAGAGTACAACGAAATTGGAGTGCCACTCCCTTGGTGCAAGTTTCAATAATAAATATAAATGTAAAATATAGAAAGTACAAAAAAACAATCGTAAGTACTCAAACAACAGTAAGTACGGTATATACAGGATAGCAGCATAATATAATGGCAGTGACGGTATGGTATAGGTTCAATTGTTTTTGTGCTTATTTACTACGGTGGTAGCTCTGGGAAAGAAGCTATCCCTGAATCTGTTTGTCCTGGTTTTATGTGACCTGTACCGTCGGCCTGACGGTAATAGTTCAAACAGTTGGTTGCTGGGGTGAGAGTGGTCCTTGATGATATTGCCAGCTCTGCTGAGGTACCGAGAGTTTGCAGTGACCTCCAGGCTGGGCAGAGAGCAGCCAGTGATCTTCTGGGCTTATTTAGAATGGCCAGATTTGAAACATCTGAAAAGTTGTCTCTCCTTCTGCTGACAACAACTTTGAAGTAAGAAGCTACAGTCTAGGTCAGGCTTGGCCAACTCCAGGCCTCGAGGGTCGGTGTCCTGCAGGTTTTAGATCTTACCCTGGGTCAACACACCTGAATCACACGATTAGCTCATTACCAGGAATCTGGAGAACTTCAAAGCATGTTGAGGAGGTCACTTGGCATTTAAATCAGCTGTGTTGGATCAAGGACACATCTAAAACCTGTTCTTTAGTGTCAAAGCACAGTGCTGCCATGCTCCTTGATCTTGAAATTAAAACCTCAAGCATTAGGTTGTTTTTTTTAAACTCACACCTATAAAAACATGATGATATTGGGTTAGTAACAGCTCCGCTCTCAGGCCAAAACCTCAGATTTGGCTGTTGGTAAAGCTTATATTAGCATCCTGTGTAAGCTTTGGGTAAAGGTAGTGAGCCAGCCTTTAGTTAATATCACATTTGTTAATGATTTTTTCCATTACAAATAAACATGCAAATCCTATTATTGCAACCCAAACAGTTCCTACCCAATGAACCAACATCCGATTACTTGAACATTCAGGTACAGCTTTATTTACAATATCCTTAAGCGGACTGTGGCACTGTGAAAACATGAAAACATGTTGAGGAGGTCACTTGGCATTTAAATCAGCTGCGTTGGATCAAGGACACATCTAAAACCTGCAGGACACCGGCACTCGAGGCTTGGAGTTGGACACCCCTGCTTTAGGTGAAGACGAAAATGAAAATTCCAGATAAAGGGTACATATAAACTACCTTATTCGTAAACAAATCAGTGGCAACCTCATCAGTATTAAGAGATTCAGGGGTAGCTGTGCTCAAGGTGTTCTCAGGTTGTGTGCCTACCAGTTCAGACAGCTGATGAAGTAATGCAGTAAAATGATAACTTAATTTCAGACATTATTTCAGAAGAAGCAAGTTAATTACAGAGAGGAAGTTTTTGAGTTTTTGTTGTTACTAGTGACGGCCCCGATCCTAGCCCTTATAACTCTAACCCCTAACCTTTGGTGTTTGTCAGAGAACAGACACGTGCAAAACTATTCAGTAAAACGGTCCAGCTGTGACAGTCTTTTCCTCTCACACGGCCATGAGAGTGGTGCACTTTAAGTCATTTCTTGTTTTTCCAAACACTGCACATATGTCGTGGCTCTGCCTGTAACAGGGTACATTTAAAAAAAGCCATACCTGAAGAGGGCTTCTGTCTAACACAGATAATGTGTGACTTTATGTATGTGGTAATAAAGGCTCACGCTGCTCTGTACTATCAATCAAAATGCTTCGTATCCATCATAACACAAGTAGGTCACACTGACTGGCTCATATGACAAGATTATAAATAAAACAGCAAAATAACTGCCATTATTGGTGAGATGGTTAGAAGCTAGACGCGGGAAGATGTTACAGCATTTGGCTATTCATGTCAACCGACCTCCTCGTCTTTACACCAGCTGCTGGTGTTTAACACGGCAGTGGGGTAGTGAGCAAAGAGTTAGCGATGAAGAGTCGGGCTGTGCGCTCTAATCTTTCATTAAAAGAAGCTGAGCTGCTTGAAGGCATAGCATGTGAAAAATGCTAACTATTCTCGCTCTGGATCAGGAAGTCAGCTAAGCAAATAAACTGAGTAACAACATAACAGCATAATCAGATTACTGTAGATGGCGATAAAAACCAGTGCGGCTTTGTGAGGATGATGTTTTTTCTGAACAGAGACGTGATGTCCTGCTGATGGCGGGCACACAGCTGCAACTGGGTAAATGTGACAAAGGGTTAAAAAACTGCCAAACACTCCTGGTGTCGGGCTTCCCAACAGCCCGGGCTTTACTGGGAATGGGAGAAAGGTTGGAGGCGGGTGTGCGGCGTGAGGAATGGGGGTAAGTAGTGGAGAACGAAGGCTGGACCTCGCTATGCTCCACTGGGACAAAGTGGGCTCCACCTCCCCCACACCTACACAGCCACTCCCCTTTCTCTCTCCCTCACTCTTTGGCGCTCAGAGTGCTGGGGCTTTAAGTCCGTCTCCCAGGTTACGCACACAGCTGTTGACAGCCCCCCCCCCCACACAGTCTCTCTCTTAATAACAGGCCCTGCAGTGCAGAAAGCGTAGGGCCTTGTTAGCCAACAACCAGGCATGAAATCACTGCTCCGTACTCCCACTACGATGAGTCAATCTATACCTCCTGTTTGTCTTTGTTCACGCTTATGTGTGTGTATCTCTGTGAGTGTGTCCTGAAGATGAGTGTGCTCGCTGGTTTTTCCTTCGGGCCATGCAGAGCTCTATCTTTGACTGGGCTGGCTGTCTTTTGTTTAGACTCCTCTACAGCTCCGTTCTGACACAGACCTCATGCTGTGCATCCTAAACACAATATCAGAGGATTAAGTTAACTTTCCCGACTTTGAATGAGAAGCTCTTTCTTCGGTACATTTCCATACACCTGTTCCCTGTGTGCATTTTAAGTTTGCAGCTCGAAAATGTCTGGAATGTGAAAGTATCCATATCTTCACATAAATATTCTCTCTTTAACCCCTGTTGCTGAGCGGTAAAGTTAGCTTATTTATGGCTCTCCTATCTAAGAGAACACGAGTTCAAAACAGAGATTGTTGTTTTCGTTTTAATAAACTGAAGTTTATTACTAAACTGCAGACTGACATCTGGTTACAAATGATCACTAGGTATTAGAAATGCTAATGCTAACGCTAGCTAAGCCACAATAGGCTGGAGGCAGATCTGTGCCAACACTTACATATAGGGGATGATCTCAAGATGTCTCTATGAGTCTGGGTAGTGTGCTCAGCAACCATATGAATAAGAGCTGTATAATTTATATAGGCTGTAATATGAGTATGCATATTAAAATAACATCAAATGCTTTATTAAAACTGATACTGGTCTCTAAAATCATAGCAGCTTAAGAAAAATTGCAGAAAAAATTCAGGCCACCAACACAACACCAAAGACTGGCCACTCAGAGGAAAGCCAGATGTACAAAAAAATTAATGATAAAAACAATCCACGCTAATTTAGTATCAATGCCGAGAGAAGAGATGAAAACTCATCTGTTATAAAAGCCAGATTTAATAAACGTTTTGATGATCACAGCACGACGACAGGCAAAGCAACGGCATCCACTGTAAATAACAGGCCAGTCATCATTCACGTACGGTTTTAGGTTAGAGAACAACATTTACTCTTCACCACTTCTGATACTCTGTGTAGTGTTTCATCGAGTCACATGCATCACATTGCTAGCTTCCCAAACATTAGCTTCCTCTTTGTTGCCTTGGTCATTTGAACTGTAGTTACAGATGTTGATGATCTACAATGCTAGATTTAGCGTTACAGATGTTCTTTAAGCAGTCTCTTTAAGAAATGCATATCCAGTTTTACAGCCTATATAATTTATACAGCTCTTATTCATATGGTTGCTGAGCACACTATCCAAACTCATAGTGCCATCTCGATATCGTCCCCTACATATAAATGACATTTTCTTCTGTGGGTGCTTGCCTGTTTATGAGTGCAGTATCCACAGTTTTCCGGGTCCACTTTTAAAAATGTACATAAAAAAACCAGTTAAAAAAAACACTGAAACACCAACAAATCACCAATTTCCAAGACATTGCTGTGAGGAGGTTATTGCTAACAGTCTTTGGCTCCTGTTGGTTGGAAACAGTGTTACTTTAATTGAAAGGAAGGTTGTGAATAGGAAATGAATTACTGCTGTACCATGTGTGAAAGTAAATAAAAAAATGAAAATGAAATAAAAAATAACGATGAAACTCTGGACTGATGATGATGATTATATTCGAGATTTCCTGGTTTGTGCTTCAGATATAACCATTTTGCAATGCCCAAGGTAGAACCACCTTTTGACCATCACATTTTTTTTCTCATTGGTGGAAACAGTTCAAATCTTGGTTCACGCACCAGAACAGAAACAACTCTGCTTTGGTAATAATGAGGTAAGCATGTAACTGTTTTTACCTCGATGGCGGAAGATTCTTTGAAAATTCTCAAAAAACTGTCTCCAGCCTTGATAGTGGTCGGTTGGAAGGTGTACTGCAGGCACGTGTTTGGTGTGTGTAGTTGGGGGCAGGCCAAGAGTTCACCTCTGTTAGCCGTGGATGCCAACAACCCTTTACTCATGAAAGTAGCATGAATACAACTATGATTAAGATGGAAACCTGCACGGAGGGTTGTGGGCACATACTGAGTAATCCGCAGATTCACAGGCTCTTAAACTGTACAGAAACAAACATGCCGATATATTATCCAAATGCAAATATCAATACTCTGGTTTCTTAGAGAGAAGCACGCCATGGGCACACCAAAACATCCTGCTCTATTCTCCATTTTTACCAGAGGAATTCTTTACAAAGCCAGCACTTGCTGCAGTGAAGCTCTGTGCCGCCCGTACTCTCTCCCAGTAATCACAAGGTTCGGGGCTGCGGCATTATGCTAACTTCTACTGGCAAAAAAGGGAGGGACCAAGGGGCTGCTTTGATAAGTCGAGCATGGAGAACGTGAATGAGGCAGCGACAGGCGAGGCAAAACACACATTCATTCCCCTCACAATGCCAAGCAGCACTTTTAATTAAACCTTATCCAACACGATGAATAATGCAACAGCTTCCTTGCAATCCTCCGTCTTCTTTCTGTAGCTCACCGTGCTGTGTTCAACCATTTCACCCAGTCACATGCATACATTAGGCAGAGGAATGGTGCAGAAGAAAGGATAAGCTCTTTCAAAATGACAAAATGTTTCATAGTTTTGCCAACAGGGGGAAGAAGTGCAAAGCATAAATACGCAGGAAGGATTCTGGAATGTATAAAGCCTAAAAAGTGTAGCTCTGCTGTTTTGTGTCTTTGTTTAGAACATGTCAGAACTGACAGAGTGGGAACTATGTCTTGCAAAGTTTACACATGTTAGCGTTCAAAGGCGCTCACACTCTCAAGTCAAAAGCAGGTATAACTTTATAACCCAGTTCAGCCTCTGGTAGAAGAGCAAAGGGCTCAGTATGAAGCTCACCGAGACAAAGTCCAACATAACATGTTCTCCGTGGGAGAGAGATGGCCTCACCGCATCAGACAAGACTGGCCGCTGAGAAACACATCACCC
>NW_024582900.1:192691-244308 GCF_018398535.1 Haplochromis burtoni | reverse complement strand
GGGGGCTGTCGGTCAAAGAGAAAGGCAGCAAAAAGGATATTCAGTGCATTGAGGAGTGAAAGGATTGTATGGGAGAGTGAACCCATTACAGGGCAGACTGGCTGGGGCATGGGAAGACATGGAGAGGGCCACGGGGAGGTGCTGGCTTCTATTTAGCCCAGAAAGAATCAGGCAGAGGGAGTCTTTGCCAGGAAAACTCTGGCCTCAGACACTGTACTGAACCCACGCAGACCACAGGGCTGCTTAACAGAAAGCTGCAGTATAGAACATATTTGAATCCATCATGGTAGCAATTAGCATAGTCTATGTGACTATGACTCTATGTGTTAATATATAGTACACTATTTCGCACTTGGCTTCTTTGGTGCGCTGAAACTTTTTTTCCTCATAAATCTCAGAGATATGTTGTAACAACACTGCGACTGACAGGGCAGTTAAGCTGGATGGATTCCTTAAGATGCTCACAGATTATACAACTTTCCAGTTAAGTAGAGGAGACCTGACCCAACAACACAATCTGAGACCTACAGTCCAAACGCTTGTGGAGCAGAGCTTGATTCCACGATAGATACTTTCCCCAATGGACAGAACTGCGTGGGCTCTCATGGAGGTCATGGTAGGCACGCTTGTCCAAATAGTAAATATGGACCACAAACACCCAATGACTGCAACCACCAGTAGTACAGACACACCTATGATTATCTTGTTCTCAAGTCATCACATTCTCAAGACTTTGATAAAACTTACTCTAAGCTCGTGGTCAAGGCCACTGACATTCAAATTCATCCAGGTTTTTAGTAAATACACCTGCAATATCAATTTGAAGCTCCTATAGATTCCCACCTCATTCCCACCTGCTGTGGTGACGATAACTTTAAATCTAATGACTGTCATTTATATTTTTTCACAAAGTAATTTTAGTTTTCTTCAAAACATGGTGTTAGGGTTAGAGTTACTATGTATCTATGATGACTTGGTCCCAAAACAGGGTTAAACCATTTTAGACACACTGAAAATATTACATTCTCTTGAAACATATTCTTTGAACAACAAATTTTATTAGACATTAGTGTCACTACACAGGAATTTATTGGGGTGCAGAGTGCAGAGGCCGATTTCTTAGAACTCTGGGAAATGAAATCAAAACCATCTGCATGACTACACATGACTAAGGCCAAGGAGGAAAACAAAGAATGAGGTTTTGCAATAAAGGTGAGCTGATCCTTTCAGTCTGGCTTGCATGAGGACACATAATGTAGAATCATATCAAAACAGACAGCAATAAATAACATGCTTGTTACATTTAGGTTATTAACGTTAAAGGTTATATTAACAATGTCCATCACAACTATCAGTGTTAATGTTTTGGCTCAGTTGTTGCTGAGCAAGTCTGCAGAGAGCAACAAGTTCCCCATAAACTTGCAGTAAAAAGAGAGCATGAAGGTCATGAAACTGTAAATAAACAAGAAATTTAAAAATGATGTGGTTTGCATCAAATTAAACCACTCTCACTTCCAATTCTGCTATCTTTAAGCTGCCTTTCCCTGCCCACCTTTGCTGCTGCCCATATGCAAGCTGTTTTGCAACCCACCTCCAACTCAACTCCTCCTATCACCTTGTCTCCCCACCTTATGCTTTTCATATGCATATTCAAGTGGAAGGCTGAGGAGGCCTCGAATCAAACTTATTGCCAAACATAATACAAATTTCCTGCAGACGGAGATACCAATGTTCTTTCGATTATAGCCTGAAATGACATCTTGACAAACAGCAGTAGTTAGTCTAAAGTTTCCTAAAGTATCTCAAAATCATTTATGAGGCAAGCTAGTGATTACAATGGAGAGATTTCAAGAAGAAGGAGAGCAGAGCGATGAGGGAGGAATGCGTTCCTTCCTTTTGGAAGGAATGTGTTGCAGCAGCAGAGCCAGCCAGACGCAGCGTGCGTTATACCAGCCAGCACCACAGCGCTGCACGGCCACGATAAAGCTCTGCAATGTCAGGCTGCTCCTGGAGCCGATAGTTAGGCGCCCATGCTGGGAGGCGGGTTTGGGTAAGAACATGTTACACTGAAAGGGCAACTCGAGGCCAGCGCTGAATGCCATGGTCCTTTGGAGTAAACAGAGGACGGCAAGTAGCTGATGGAAACGTGCACTGGTTCACATTATTTATTTTGCTTAAAGCTTCTTGAGGTCGACCAGACACGTGGCCTTAATGATTAAAAACATGCCTTTCACAGATCCAAAGTTTAATTTTCATCAACATGTCAGAAAGTGAAGGCTGACCGATCCTGCCAGCAGAATAAGTACACTTATCTCACTGCGGGGGCAGGTCAACTCGATGCAACTTCAAAAGGCTCTTAATAATCATAATATTTCCTTACAGTTTCTCTAAACAGGCCGAATGGCAGGGAAACTTTCCTCCCGCTTCTCCCTTAACACTCCCCCCTTCCATGCGCCGGCATTCATTTCTTGCCGCTCTCTTCCCCTGCAGTGTGGGCTCACGTATACTGGGCCCAGTGTTTCCAAGCCATTTGCTCATATACAGGGCTGCAGTGTGCTGTTAACATGGAGACTCCCCTGCGAGTGTATAATTTGTGAGTCGTGTCCAATTCGAATCAAGTCAGTCTCCTGCTGACTTCCTGCCTCGGTTCAGTGGGAAAAACGCTCCGGTGCTGTCCAGCACTCACAAGACCCTCATACTAGAGCCAGCAACCAGCAAGACACATTGAAGAATGACTCTGCTTTTTTTTCGACTAAAGCGCCAATTTCTTTGTGCTGAAATGTCATTACATGTGTCCATTTTATACCAAAGTATGCCTAAACTTTTTCAGAGCTCCCCACACATTTTTATTCACGTCAGAGTGGAAAAGAAAAATGAGTCCATCACGGGAAAGTCCCAACTACAAATTCAGAGTAATAAAACATGTATAGTTATGCTGAATCAGAAATAAAATAAAATAAGCCCTGAGATTTGATTCAAGGCTGTTGAAACATAAACTACAGCAATGAGCAAGTTAGCTTGCTGATGAGGACTGTGGCACGGTTGAAAGCCTTTTAAGCTACATAAAAATGCTATGAGCTACAGTGCAGTTTGTATGCAATAACCTCGGACCACAGGAGCAAAGTTAACCCTCAGAGGTCTAAGTTATCATAAAGCTCTGAACTATAACTTTATGTTTCAACAAAAAGCACAACCTTTTTGAAAATAATATGAACCGTTTTCGATAAGTGACAGAATGACTATTTTCCTGATTGCTTAGTAATACTAAAAAAAGACCCCCAAAAGTAGACATTCCAATAGGATAGGCTTGATGCTTAATGCTAATGCTAAAGTACAGCTGTTGTATCTGTTTGCATAGTTAACTGTCTACGCAGAGTCTGAGGAGGGGGGTTTCAACCTATGCAAATGTGCTCCCGTTGAGTCCTCCAGAAAGCTTGAAGTGGACGACCCTACACATTGGTCCAACGCTGACTTAACACCTGTTTGTACTGAACACTGTGACACTTTCTTTTAGATCTCACAAGGTCACCTGTTCCAAGGAACATCAATTGTGCTACCATAAATGCATCATTCTCACATGCATTTACCTGACATGTGACCTGACGCCCCAACAATAACCACACATATGTAATTTCTGTTTGTATTACATTGTTATCCCGAGTCTTGGCAATCAGGCAACAAAGAAAACAACAACTCGGCAGCTTGCAAAAGGTTTAAACTGAAAAGTTGATATGTTGCAAGGCCAAAGGCAGCGGGACAGGCCAGAAGCCTCCACCAGGAAATGGCCCCTCATTTTCCCCCTACATTAAGAAACAGCCTGAAATGTAGAGTGTCCCAGTAATGAAATCCAAGTATTACTATTTTGAAATATATTTTGAGGTCCAGGAAACTGCAACTGAACTTTGATTCAGTGATATTTCTGCATGTATCAGCCTTGAATGGAAGCTTTGGCAAACTGAAATTAGATGTCTTTATTTCCTTTCTTTTTATGGACTGATTCACACAATCTTTTTACACTCCTTGTACCAAACAAGACATCTGATATATGTTTATAATATTAGCTTATATGAACCCAAGTTGCTGAACTGTGTAAAATTTTGAAGCAATGAAGAAAAACGATACCATAGACTCTTTAAGACAAGGCCAATCAGTACTTGGCAAGTGGTTTGTTCAGTATTTCGGAGAGGTTTCCACAGCTCGTCTGTGGTTTTAGTGTCTCAGTGGCTTCTCTTTCTTCATGTAATTCGAGATTGAGGCCCTGAAGCTCTGATCGGGGCTCGGTGAGGCCGACTGTTCCAGGGCTCTCTGTTCTTCTTCTGTGTGAAGTTCCTAAGAACTCTGTCCCCTACTTTTCTACTTTGGCTAACATAGTTCATGTCTGATTATGTGCCTCAACCCTCAAAAGCACAGCGTTCAGTTGAAGCCACTGGACAAAAGCTTTACTGACCACAAAATACTTCCTCTCCAAGCTGCTTTTAAATATTTCCAGTTTTGGGAAATAGATGATGGACAAGTTTTGGAGGGAAAATCACATTTGTGCACAAAATGTTCTTTGGACAACCAGCATAGACTTGCTCATAATCCTCATGTGTGCATGCATGTGGATATGCATTTCAGTCTGTATGAACAAAGTGTTAGGATGCCTGGGTCGTTGACCCAGGGTTTTTGAGTTTTTGATATTATTTATACTTCCTAGTTTTTGGTTTCTTTGAGTTCTGTCTTATGGCTTATGTCTCTGTCTTCTTTAAGTGCTCTGTCTCCGCTTGTCTAGTTCGCGTCTCTGTGTGTCCTTAGTTCCTATATCCCCGTGTTCAGTCAGTGTTTGTGTCTGCCCTGTTCCCACGTCTCTGTTCCCTTTGTAGTGCCTGCATATGAGTCTGTGTCTTTGTTCAGTCTGTGTTATGTGTTTCCTGTTTTACTTTGAAAGTCCATGTCTGATGTTAATGTGTCTGGTTTTGCTTCCTCTTGTCTCGTTAGGCCTGATTTGCCCCAGCTGTGTTTCCCTCCTGTTACCCATTCCCTGATTGCTCCCTCTGTGTATTTAAACCCTGTGTTTCTCTGTGTCTGTGTCGCGATCTACTGTTTATTTTGCTGTGTGTTCTGTCATTCCTCCAGTTTAAGTTTGTTTTGAGTTTTTTCAGTTATGTTATATTTTTGAGTACCAAATTAAAGCCTTTTTGAGTTCACGTCTGTCTCCGGAGTCTGCACCTTGGGTCCTATTCCTGCCTGCACACAGCCTCACCCAACACAAAGTGATGGCCAAAGTTTGGAATTTAAATTCTGCATGTTCCAGAAGTAAATTAAGGCTATATTTCCCATTTCAAATTGTTAACTGTGAAACTGGAAAGAAAATATCTGGCAACTTGATACATAACTTGTGGATTTACGTTTAACCACAAACTTTTATTAAGCAAGCTGAAAGTCGCTCCCTGTTCTGAAAAGTGAAGTCAGTGCTAAACTGCTTTATACCTGCAATCTCTATGACGGCTGCAGGAGGTGACTTCTTCTTGTAAATTATGACTAGTATCATTAGTATCCAAAAATAACGATGAAGCAGTGTATCTTTAGGCCTGTCAAGTTGCAAACCACCAAGAAATTAGCCAGTTACTAAACAAAAGGTGACACCATGACAACCAGCATCTTTTCTAAACTTAACCAGAAAGCTTCTGAGGCCTAAATCAGACTATAGGCATAAGTCTCGATTCAAACTCGGGACTTGATGGTTGACGGTTGAGTGCTTCAAATAGCTGTCATTAACCCCAGTAACCTCCTTTATAAATATTACACTTTATTTCAAATGGATATGATAATACCCAAATAGCAAAACCAGACCAGATTGCCTGTTTGAAGATGCCAGACCATGTTTAGTGTCAGATCACGTGTGGGTTTAATGCAAAGAGAGTATAAAGATGGTCCTGTTATGAACCTGGAGATGAGGTATGTTTTTGTATTGAAACTGGACCAGAGCTGGTTCTGGCCGGGGAAAGGGCTGTAACTCTGTTACACTCCCTAAATTAAATTTTAGTATGTTTTTGGTGTTGTTCTTTGATGAGTGCAATATTTACAGACCCTCACTAGCTTGAAGTTCCACTTTAGGTTTGTAGTGAATGCCATGCACCCAACTGAACTGAAGCCAACAGTCATAAACTCTACAAACCGGAGTCATTCCAAATAAACGAACTGACTAAATTCTGATGACAAAAACTGATTATTTCCACTCAGAAAGTGTGCCACTGTAATCAAAGGTTGTGATGAAAAGACAGAGGCAACTTACAAAAAGTATGCGGATAAAAATTTGTGTAGTTCCTGTTTGTATGAGTCTGAGCTCAGCTCATTATTCCTCGGTGTTTCAAATGGCAGACTGACAAAGTTAAATTCATTAGCATGCTTTATTTGACTCTAATTCGCTCAGCTGAGACGAGCAGCTCCAGATCTGCTGCTGTAGAAGAGCTGTTGGCTTCACCACATAAGAAGGAATTGCTTTTTCTTTTCTTTTTGGAGAGGCAAAAAAGGAAGGAGGTACATGTGCAACGCTCATTAGGAGAAGCCATATGGTCGGGGGAAGAGGAGGAGACGGGGAAAAAAACTGAGACATGGAGAGATGCACCTTTTTTTGCTGAAATGAAAAGGGTACTTCTTTGGTGCCTCTGCAAAACATTCATTAAACTTCTGTCCTATTATTTTGACATATCAGGTTCTCATTTGTTGTTGAAAAAAGAAAGGTGAATATGTGCTAAAATGCAGTTTTTGAATCTAAAAAGCGATTGGATATGATCAAAGAGTATAATTACACCAGCAGAACATACATTAATACACATTATTAAATTCATTTAGTAATGTTTGTTTACAGAGACGTAATAGGTGCAAAAATCGATGCAAAATATATATGTACAGTGTACGGTATTAGTATTATGTCCCTATTGGCTAATGATTGATATCATCATGATACATTGCTGCGATAATGGTGGCATATGATGGCACCGTTTTTTTCTCTCTACCTAAATAGCCAGCTCTTTCTCTTTCTCTTTACAATTCTTGAAATGAAGTCAAGTGACATGATATTTGGATGCAAACGACAATGTGACATTTAAAGTCCCTGCATCCCAGTGTCATTTCTAAAATGTTGCCAATAAAAAGGCAGGAGGATATCAAGCACAAAGATAAAAGACATTTTATGAAAGTTTGACCTCATCTGACATCGAAGAAGACGTCAGAAGTAACGTGATATTTAAAATCCCTCATATTTCATTCCACTCATGCCTATATGTTGTCAGTGCAAACAACGGCAGTAAGAGACATGGTTTTGAAGAGCTCCATATCGCACAACACTTCTAAGAACCATAAGGTGGACGGAAGCCAAATTTTGGTAAGTTGTTAACATGATCCTACTCTATCCTTCTCTACACCCCAAAATATGAAGCCCAAGTTTTATAGCTAGTCTGGGTAACTCAATGGACACTATAACCTAACAATTCAATTCAACTTTATTTACACAGCGCCAAATCACAACAACAGTCACCTCAATGTGCTTTATATTGTACAGTAGACCTACAATAATACATACAGAGAAAAACCCAACAATCATATGAGCCCCTATCAGCAAGCACTTTGGCAACAGTGGGAAGGAAAAACTCCCTTTTAACAGGAAGAAACCTCCCACAGAACCAGGCTCAGGGAGGGGCGGGGCCATCTGCTGTGATTGGTTGGGGTGAGAGAAGGAAGACAGGATAAAGACATGCTGTGGAAGAGCATAACAACAGACTGAACATATGCTCTAGTCTATTATAAAAGGATAACAGTGCCCAACAACCATAGCCTCTGCACATCTGTCTTGCACATGAATTGCACAAAAAGGGAGAAAGGATATTTAAACCTTTTTCTGTTTCTATTAAAAAACAGAAAAAACCCAATCAGACAGGCTGATTACATGTATGCCTTACTGATCAACAACAAACCCACCAAAACCAACTTTTTGAACTTATCGTTAGGGTTAGGTTGACTACAGTCATACTGCTGGGGCACAGAGAACAAGGAGAACTGGTGAAGAAAACAGTGGATCTGATTTTCATGTGCAGTCTACACGAGGCGTCACCTGAATACAGATGCGTACCCCCCTCTGTACATACCCCTGGCTATGAGACGGATCCTCAGAAACCATCTACCAAGGGCAAAACAGAAAAAAGTGCTACATAAATATTCAGTAGCCTCAATTTCTCACGGTGTCATCAAAACCATTTTTGGTTGAAATGTTTGAAGTGATATTTATATGTACACACACCATTGTTTTTACCTCCAGCCGCACAGTGGTAAGATGGCAACATGAAGAAAACACAGGAGCGCCACACTTTGATTTAACTGCACGCAGTTATGATCAATCCTGAGAGACTGAAGAGCCTTGGGTTTAAGGACATACATGTTAACAGGTCATAAAAGCAGAGGGGAAATGGTATTATATGAAATCAACAGCATGGGGAAGTGAGTGCAAACACATTGGAACAAGTAGTGCAGAGCTGCAGAGCCTTCACAATGCTTTTTCCACGAGGAGAGGATGAAATGAAAGCCCACATTACTGGCAGGCATTGAACCTGTATGGTTATAAGAAGCAGTGGGAGACTAAAACTAGGCTGATTTGACTGAAGGCTCTCCATTTCTCAAGGCTATGCCTCTGGTTATCCTTCCTCCCCGCACCTCCTATTTCCCCCCCTCAGGCTCACAGCAGGAATACACTTTAAATCACTTTGTCCTCTACCTAGAAAAACTTTCTGACAGGTCGTTTTGTGGACAGCACAAATCTATTTCTTCCTGCTACAGAGCCAAAAATATTCTCTTTCTGTCCTGTTGACTTTGTACGTTTTGGACAGTGATGGCTTTAGTAGACAGACATCATGGTAGGATCACACCAGGGGACAAATAGTGCTTTTACTTTCAAGTGAAATGTCTGTACATCTATGAAGGTTTCCTGCATTTTTATCCTCTTCCCCAAAAAAGGCACGCGGCACGGTCTCGGAGATGATACCTTAGGCTAGAGCGAGCGTGTGTGTGTGTATGCAGTGAGATAAATAGCTGGCACCTCTACATTTTGGACACTAAAGTCCGGCTTTGCCTGCAGCTGTTATCTTCAAAGTGACACAGTGATGCTCCAGGGCCAGAGTGTCCTGTCGCCGACCTGTGATGGCTCACCGCACAGACGCAGCGTACAAAGACTGCTGCGTTGTGTGAAGTCTGGCCAGGTGACCGGCAGAAGAGCAGAGAACAGCACTCATCAACACGACTTCAATTGTCCAGCACATCTCAGCGATATGAATGAACCCTTACATGTGGTTATACTGGTTACTCCTTTAGTTCAGCACTGAGCTGTAATGACGTTGATTGTCTAGTAGCCACGACTTCTGGTTTTCTACAGTTTTCCACTGAACCTCCCACAGACACTGCATATCTGAGATACAGGTAGTAGGAACTAAATGCAAGAACTTTTGTTTCTTTTGGTCCGCTTGTCTTCATTTCGGAGGTCTCCCTGTGACGATGACTAAACACCGACACAGAGGTGGAAACATTTCTTTATGACTTATGACTTCCGTGTCTGGGATTCCGCTCTGATCCGAGGTAAATATCATCAGAGTGTGAGGGCGATGCCAACCTCTGTGCACCTACCAGTTGTTGTCACCACCCAGATGAGAATTTATATTGCACCAACCACACAGCTGACTTCTAAAAGGCATAACAGGACTGACTACTCAGACGTCTGTGCGAGTGTCTACAGCGCAGCATAATCAACTGTACTGTGAAAAAACTAAATAAATGGTATTTTTAGTGCTGTCAATAGGTTAAAAAAATTAATTAATTAATCTCACAATTTTCTGTAATTAATCGCAATTACTTGATCAATAGCCTGGTTGCAATTAGATTTTTTCAACGTTATATTTAAGCTTGTAACTGACATTCATGGAATATAATGAAGCAAATGGAGAATAAACACAAAGAATGTTCAATGCTTAAATTCAGAGAGAATTTCAATAGTTTTCTTCAATCTTTTAGCACAGCTTCTCTCCTGTGAAATACAACTTTTTTAAAAACCTATATACTAATAGGTAAGTATACACTAATATATAATATGTGATAATAATGTGATATTTTAAGCTGGAAGTGCTTCGGTGAAAAGAAAATTCCTTCTCGCACAATGTGCAAAATACTTTATGTTGGTCGACTGTTCTGTCTTGTTATTTTTTTAATACTCAAATGTGCGTTTATCATCTTCCACACTGAGCTGATTGGTTCGGCTGCTCGATACCAGATCAGCTCCCCATTGGCGCATGTGCGAAGGTAACTCTACTTGGATAAACTGCCCGGAATGCGTTGCAGAACCATTTCAGGGATTTTGAGTGATTCTGCACTCTAGATGCATTAAATGTGTTAAAATTTTTAATTTAAAACTACTGATGCTGACAAGTCAGTCAGCCATTTGAAATCATTTGAGAAGCAGATCCGATGCAAGGTAACCTCAGCTTCTGCTATGAACTCGGCTGTAGCTTCCGATTTGGAAAAACAGAAAAAATATAAAACCATTTACAATTTTTTGGGACAACGATGACGCCAATACGGCCTTTTAAAGAACTATTATAGTATTATTGTACCTTGATAAAAAGCCACAAGCTAAACGTTTGTTTAGCTTTAACTAAAAGCTCCACATTCAACCTCTTGTAGCACTTTTTTGGTCTCCACCAGTTGGAAAATGCAGCTGTTAAACTCTATTGTCATTTTTTCTCAGTTTGAACAGTAAGGTGCTGCTGCTCAGCTGTAAAACCAAAACAATGAGCTGAAAGACGCTGTGGGTCTCCAAGTATGATCCACCTATTTCGCATTACGTGCAGTTGTCGAGATAATTGTTGAGTAATGAAATGAATCAGCTTTAAATTCGATTAAAGCATTCTATCTTAATGTGAAACTGGAACGACGCTACAAACCTCGGCTGATTTGTCTTCACAATAAGACCAACTAAGTTCTTGTTTGGACTGAGGCACCGAGCCGTTGAATTGACCTCTTTCATGTTGCTTTTCGCTCCCCGATTGAATCAATGTTTCATGCTTTGTTATGTATTCTGACTGTGAGCATGCTGCATCCAATTCTTCACATACCCTCGCCTAAAGTGAAGTGTGTTGAAGCTCAGAGACAGGGCAGCTGTCTCCCACTTGTTGGGACTCGGAGTTGAACTGTGTGGTCACCGAGCGGATTGATGGGGGGAGCCGTTGCCTACGCTCGGCTCCAAGTTGCATCAGCTAATCTCGTGAATAATGCAGAATCATGAATAAACATAGATGAATGTATTGCAGTACTGTAAAGGAGACCTTTCCCTTATTTCTTCTCTTCTCCACCCCGCCTCCATTTTTCTGCCCTTCTATCACTTTCAGCTTTTCTCCTTTCCCACAAAAACACCATTTCTTTCTTCCCTCCCTGCCAAAATCAAACACTCCCACTATTCCCCCATCCTCTGTCACTCTGTCTCCATCCTTTTCTTTTGCTCCCCGGCCATAGCAGTGACAGACATTGTAGAGCTGTAGCGCTGCTGTGTCTCAGTGCGGGCGAGTCGGGTCTGGCCTTCACTCTCAGCTCAATAGCTGCATGGGTTTCCTCAAAGGCAGCCATCCAGCCAGCACAAAGCCTGCCCACTGGGAATAGATCCACAAAAGAGAAAGGGGGCTGCTCGCCTTCTTTGCTCTGCTCCGTCTGAAGCGGCCTGCCTCCACCACCTCCTATAAATAATACAACGCTGCCTCAACAAAAAGAAATCCAGCCTTGCTCCCGCAAGCCACTGCTTCCATCTAGCCTTTATTCGCGCGATCGCGCTGCCCTTCCCCTGTCTCCCTTCTCCTCACCTCTTTTACCTCTGATTTTAGCAGAAAGGCTTTAGGAGCAGGTCCGTACATATTCACGTGCATATTACATTCAAGAATTTACGCTCATTCTTTGAGTACATCTCAGTATGCTGTGTGTGGTATAAGTGCAACATTAAGCAAAACTGAAACCATCATGTAAAATCCATTTAATTGTAGCCAACCTTAAAAAACTATAAACTGCTGATGCTGTATATCTGTGTAAACAGAAGTGTTCTCACTCTCTCAGATACACAGTAGGTGTAATTGTAAAGAAAGTCATGCTTGTAAGGCTCCACTTCATACCACATTTAAATTCACTGGATAAATTTTACTTTTATTCACACCCGTATCCAAACAGTTTTGGGTGCCGACACCCAGCCTTTGGCTTTTAGTATGCTAGCCTAGCCAAGAACAAACAGCCAAAAAGCAAAGTGTCCTAATCTACCTTTAGCGCTCTTTAACGGAGCGTCGTTATCTATCTGCAAACAGTTTTACAAAGCCGGTGCATCCGCGTGCCATGGAACCTGGAATGGGTTTTTTATTCAATTAGTCCTTTTGTTATATGCTTTGTGAGTCCCTCAAATTTGAGAATTAAAAAAAATTTTTTTTAACCAGAACCACTGTCATTCATTTACAATCACTAAACTTCAAAGTACTGACATCCTGCACTTTGCTCTCACAAACAGCAGTTTGGAAAGCCCAGAGCAGCACAGTGATACTCACATTCACCATTAAAAAGAATGACAGTAAACACTATCATACAGTGTGCGGCTGTTTAGTGCTATATTGTAGCGTTATACTGGTGCATGAGTTACATTTGAGGGGAAGTATAAAAAGCTGTGTGCATGTGTTGGTGTAATTTGTCAGCGTATTAATGGGAATGTGTGCACAGGGATTAGGCTGCTATCAGTGCAGCTCTCCCAGCCTGCCAGGCTTTAGGCCTGCTTGGACAAAGAGGCTGATTTCAATGTAAATGCAGCAGCTGAGAGGACACAGCGCTCTCGGTGGGGTGACTTCCACCCTCCACATGTGCACGCGCATGCACACACACAGCGAGAGAGAGAAAGCCATTAGCCCCAGATCAGGGCACACACACACAAAATCCCTAGAATAGTAAATACATCTACTTTGTATCAAACCTTTTTCGATGAAACGTCAAGAAATGAAACACTGGAGAAAGTTGGTGACGAGTAGCTGCTGCGTCTGCTACATATATGCACCTGTCAGCAATTACAGATCTAATCTGGCCCACAGTGCACTGTTGTGGCCCTGTGTTGCTCCATCATTAGGCCAACTATTATCCCCATGCCTGGCCTCTGCACCTCTTATTACATGCAAATAGCGGCGCTTTATCTGAGCCCTGAAAGAGAACCCCCGTCTCTAAAGAATGGGACACCCTCTTCGCCCACTCAAAGCCATTCCTCCATCTATTACTGGATTCTCTGCTTTAGTGCAGGCGGCACAGATCTCATGGCTTCGGTGTTAAAAGAAAGGCCGTGGTGGTCGGCAGGATGCAGATCAGTGTCAGACAGAGAACTGTGCGAGGGAATAGCTAATGACTTTCATGTTGTTTGACATTTTTGTGTTCTAATAGACAATCTTTTCCATTACATCACTGTTTGATTTTCTTCTTGTATTTATGAGAAAATCGGCTGATTAGTCTTATAAAAAAACCAAAGATGTACAAATATGATTCGACTCACTAATAGGAGCATGAGAGAAAAATAAATCCCACTGCAACATCAGCTCTTGGTAAAATCAATTATAAGAAATGATCCAACAACATTAGGCCCTTGCATGTGTCACATATACAACGAAGATACATACATATGTATATATATGGACAGATAAATATGCAGAATATATATATAACAAAGCATGAACTGAGAGTAAACATCCAGGTTTTAGAAATGGTTTACTACTGTTTAGCTAGTTCTCCTCTATAAGGCCACACTGTATGCACAAAAGAATAAACTGAAACCATATTTGATCATATAAAGACATGTAACTCTGATAAAACACGACCATAAGCACTTGTTCCACATGTCTTGTTAGAAAATATTAACTTCATAGCATATCCCCAAAGCAGCGGCGGCCTGTGGGATGCTGTGCATGCCTTACCCAAGCTACTTAGCTAACAGCGCATTCAAGCATTTCAGGTAAGACTACAGATTTTGTGTTTATGAGCGTTAACCTGTGTAGCGTGATTAAATATTATGTGTGTTCAGAGGAACAGCAAGTCACAGATATTCAGAAAATGCCGTAGCTAGCACGACAATCCCAGTAAAGTGTTGCAAACGTCAGTTGTGGTCAGAGAACAAGTGACCGTGTTTGATTTGAGAACACACTACTCAAATTCACATGCGACACAAACAAGTACTACTTCACATACTACACAAGCAATATAGCACATGAAAATATCCATATCATTAAAGTTTCACCTTCTGTCTGCATGTTCCATGTTATTCTTTTGAGAGTGTGTTACTTCATGCTGCTTCTGCTGCAGCATACTGTTTGCTAATGAGCGCGTACCTGTCAGGCAGTCGTGTGCAGGATGCTGCCTCAGGTCAGTGTTTGCTGCCAGAGGATGCCTTTCCATGACTGTTCCTTCGTGCACACACCTGTATGCTGTCCCCGCTCTCTGTCTGCAGCTTGACATTTGGTACGGTGAAGATAGAAGACACTGCAGGGGGAAGAGGACGCGAGCGGATTAGAAGTATGTAGGCTGACAGCAAGAACATTTCCAAGTGAGTTGTTGAAGATAGAGATGCTTATTAAAAAGTGAATATTTGAATATTTATTTGCAGCAACAGTTTTCCGTGCTTTAATATTTGTGTCGGGAGGAACTGGATCTTTAAATTGCTTCGTGTGGCAAAGCTCATTTCAGTTTTAAAATGACCATTCCAGTGATAACACAATCAGTTCAGCAAATGACAGAAATACGTTCCACAATTAATGCCACTGGTTAGTTTGAGTTCATTTCTATACACTATGAGTTTCAACTTGCAGAGACTCGCAACCTCGCCAACAGAGCTAATGCCTTTTAAAACACACGTGCTCACTGGTCTTTAAGGTTTTAATAAATGTTGTAAAAAAAATGACACAATTGTGTGAGTTGCGTTGAATGTGTGAAAGTTTTACTGTTGACTTTGGGATGGAGAAGTATAGACACACTGCAGAAAGAAAATAAACCATTCTAAAATACCACAAGTGCCAGTAACGCACCCATACCAATATCTTTAAATACTGGAAAAATGCTCTACTTCAGCCTGTCTTTGCAGTTGTCAGCGTAGCGTAATCTTCTAAATATCCAAGAACTCTCAAAAATGTTGAATATGTTTACTGATATACACTCTGTCATTTGTTGCGAACAACATAGCTCAACAATAATTGCAAAAACTGTCCTACACCTGGAAGAACCCAGGGTCCACTGCGCCTGCTTAAGGTCTGGCAATGGGTCTGGATCCTGGTGCCCAACAGCAGTCAGGGTCCTGCTAGTCTAAGAACTTCTTCAAGTACTTGTATTCTCAGACCAGTCACCCACTGCCAAACCACTCATTCTGGTTGAGGTCGCAGGTAGCATAATCTTTTTTGCCAGACTCCTTCATTCTGTCATGTATGCTCAGTGTAAACTTGCTCTCATCTGTGAACAGAAGGGGCACAAGTCCCAGATCTGGGACCTCTCTGCATTGAATCATATCTGTTATTAACCTCTGTCTCTCTTCCACAGCATGTCTTTATCCTGTCTTCCTTCTCTCACCCCAACCAATCGCAGCAGATGGCCCCGCCCCTCCCTGAGCCTGGTTCTGCCGGAGGTTTCTTCCTGTTAAAAGGGAGTTTTTCCTTCCCACTGTCGCCAAAGTGCTGCTCATAGGGGGTCATATGATTGTTGGGTTTTTCTCTGTATGTATTATTGTACGATCTACTGTACAATATAAAGCGCCTTGAGGCGACTGTTGTTGTGATTTGGCGCTGTATAAATAAAATTGAATTGAACCTGCCACCCTCATGGAGTCTGTTTCTGACAGTGCACATGAGTAGCCTGTGGGGCTTATTTTGTGGGGCTTTAGCAGGTCATAGGATGCTGGCCTTCTATGGCCCTCTGCAGGTCTGTCTCCCGGTGTCTCCGCCACACTCTTGGGACTGGCGTGTTAGACGCAGCACACCCACTTGAGGTGTCATGGATGGATGTGCAGTCCTGGAACAACTGGACGACCTGTGCAACCTGAATTAGGTGCAAGCACAACCTCCTGCTATCAACAGTAACAGGACATGAACGGAATGCAAAGCTGGAGAGAGCAACGGTCTGTGGTCACTAGGGCTGCCACGATTAGTCGACTAGTCACGATTACGTCGACTATCAAAATCGTCGATGACTGATTTAATAGTCGACGCGCCGTTTGAAGCTTTGTAAGATCCCAAAAGACGCAGGAATAAGTAGCAGGATTTAAGAGTGTAATAACGGACTGAAACAGAAGATGGCAGCACTGCATGTACAAGGATGCCAGCTGCCGTTAAACCCCGAAGAAGAAGAAGCTGTGTCCCAGAATTCATAGCGCGGCCCAGCTTAGTTTCCAACAATGGCGGCAGCTAGTTAGTTTTAATATTACTCTTATTATTCTTTCTGGGTCACAAAATAAACGTTTAACATATTTTCAGGCGAGAATGTAGCTGTGTAAACCTCAAATATCTGCTCAGTTTATGACTACGTCCACACGTACACGGGTATTTTTGAAAACGGAGATTTTCCGTTTTCGTTTTAAAAAATAATCCCGTCCACACATAAAGGCAGAAATGAAGAAAAACGCTGCTATGAACATGCCAAAGCAGCAGGTGGCGCTAGATTCCTAACCGTGCAGAAATGTTGGCCAATCAGAAGTCTAGAAGCCTCGGTGGGAAAAAGTAAACAAAGCTGGGGCATAGAAGCAGAACCGAGTCGTATGTGTGGAGGGACAGTAACTGTGTGTATATGTAAGCATTTAAACACTGCAGAGAGTAGAATTAACAGTAACAGTATTGTAGAAATTCATTTCACCGAAACAATAACGTGGCGCACAGTGTGACGTCAAAAAAGGCGCACACCTTTGACGCTGCGTTTTCTGCGTTTTTCTCGTCCACACGTAAATGCAAAAACGGAGTTTTCAAAAATATCCACCCTGGCCGGAGTTTTTAAAAATCTCCATTTTCAGTGACCGAAAACGCCGTTTACGTGTGGACGAAAGGTGCAAACGCGTAGAAAAATCCGCGTTTTCAAAAATACCCGGGTACGTGTGGACGTAGCCTATATCTGCTCAAGACACCACATATTTTCAAAAGCGCTCGGAGACGTCTGTTACCCACTAGCTCGATAGCTAGCCGGGGGCTAGGTCACTAGAGCCGTGAGAACACCGGACTCCCGGCAAATCGTTTTCAAACCCACCGCCGTCTTTCGCTACTCAGGTTAAACATGATATATGAGTCACTTAGATAACTTAAAAATGTTGTTTGTTTGTTTTTTTTTTTAGTATTTTATTTGTTCCTGAGTAAATCGGTTTGGCTGAGATTAAAGTTATAGTTTTTACACAGCTGAATAAACGTCAAGCAGACAGCTGATTATCAGAAGTGTGAGATGCTCGAGAATTTACTCCGGTGTCCTGTTATATTTTAGATAGCAAGGAGTTTATTAAACTTCACAATCTGCAAATTTCATTAAAATTTAATAAACTATCATCTTGTCTTTATTTTTAGTTAGCACCTTAAACACTTAAAGCTGTAAGCTAATGATAGTTATATAAGAGCAGATGCTGCTGGTGCAATAAGCTGAACGCTGTACGTCCAATGGATGATGATCTGACTAGTCGACTATCAAAACAATCGTTTGTGGCAGCCCTACTGGTCACCACCTCAAAAACATCCTCTTTTTGATTGTTGTCCACTTTCAAAGCAGGTGAAATGGATTCCCGCTGGCCTGTGTTTACATCCTGACTGGACAGACTGGTATCACTGAAATTGAAAAAACGTTGTGTTACACTGTGACGATCGAGTCTTCCCATAAGTCTCCTAGGCAGTTTCTTGTGTGGATGAAGACAACAGATACCGCTTGGAAATGGAGTGCCACCGAAATATGTCACGAAACCTTAACTGACCAATCAGCATGAAATGACCAAGTCTTCCTTTTTCGCTTCAGACACATTATCGATGCGGTGTTTAAGAAAGCTACAAAAAGTAGGGGGTTCATTTAGCTCTTTATTTACTTGTACTGACTGACCCCTGAGCTGGGATAGGCTCCACCCACTCCAGGCTTTTAGATAAGTGGAAGAGATTGGATGGATGGACTGACCCCTGTTGAGCCCTCAGCTGAATTACAGCTCATTTCTATACAAAGGACTTAATAGGAATGCCTTCCCTGGATTCAGTCCAAACAGAAGAAGGAACGGTGACCATTGTTTGCAGTTGTGAAGCCTAAACTGCACAGCGAGGCAGATGATTATTAATCATCAAGGGAATTTGGGGGGATGTGAGATGAAAACAGAAGAAGAGCAAACAGCGTCAGGGTTTTCAAACTGGTCGAAGAGCATTAGCATGTTTCATTTTTGGTTAAAAATTTGTAAATCAGCGTGGGGATCCTCTATCTTTGAAGCTCCTTTGGCTCCTTGTCTGGAAAACAATAAGATTAAAAAGCTGCATTTATAACCAAATTCCTCTGGGGGTGGAAAATGAATCGACGCTGTCCATTGTGAGGAGAACACATCTTCATCTCTGACTCTGAAATAGTTGCAGAGTTTTGCCAAGAGAGCAGTGGAACTGGAGGACAACTGCTGTGTCTCAGTACTTTAATGTCTGTTCCACATCCAGCCCTGAGAGAGGGGGCTTGTATTTTCCTTATCCAAAGGCCTTTGCACTTTCTCCATGCACTGCCAGACACCCACACACTCTCACTCAAATCAAATTAAAAATGTCACAAGGCAATCCGCACAGTTAACAGCAACCTCGGGAGCTCCATTGTCTCAGTAATTCTTTCATTGTTCGCTGTAATCTGTCTGGGTATTGTCTGAACAAATCCATAATACACAGGATAATAGAGCGCACAGTTGACCATAGAAAACACATTGTTCGTCAGGGAGAACACGAGACATTTCCTTGACTTTCCTTTGGCGTGTTTGTCATTAGAAAAGTCAGGATCTCTTTCATTTGGTTTATTTTAACTGCACGGCAGTGCAGCATGTTTCTGGCGGACCGCTCCCATTGGCTCCTGTTTCTGCCAAACAACACAATCACTATGCTGCAGTCGCAGCCGAATACTCACAGCTGGAGTAATTAGCCACTTCTTTATCTCACACTCACTCTTCATTTGCATAATTTTGACACATCCTTCCCCCACGATACTGAGATACCATTTTCCTGCTTATCCACTCCTGTCCTCATTTTCTAAACTCTTTTAATTCACTCCCATTCTTCCCTCAGTTTGCGCCGCTGCTTCTCCTGTGGCACACTTGCATGCCGAAAAGAGAGAGATAAAGCGAGCATACAAAAATCAAAACGAGGCATCTCTTTCCTCTCTCTCACTGACCGCTGCCTTCTGATTCTTTTCAGACACGACAACCTGCTGGGTGCTGATAACAGGATTAATAATACTGAAAAATCCTAATCGGGGGGAATTAAAAATGCAGTTCTGTCATTAAAATAAGCAGCGCGTCAGTGGTGGCACACTCAGGTCTGCTGAGCAGGCTTTTCACACTACTAATGAATTACAGCGTAAGGGATTTACACATGTATCTGTAGCTTGTCAGACAATATGGATAGGCAGTCATCTCTGACATACTTTCAAGCATTTCTGTAGGATTAATTGAAACGTAGCCTAACTGTGAAGCTTTGCCTAAAGCCTCTGACTGCTGCGCCCAAAATACACGAGCTTCTAAAATGAAGATGCGTCGAAAGCTGGGGCTTCTTTACAGAGACATGCTCTCTCTGGGCAAAATCAAACTCAGCGTATGGCAGTGGACAGCAGAGGTCCCACTGGGCCTACTGTCTCATCGGCATCCACACAGCTGCCTTCTTTTCAGGCATAGAGAGAGACGACTACGATCTACGTGAGCTGAAGAAAGCCAAAAAACGGGATGAGAGGCAAGGCAAAAACATCCTCTTCCACTTTTCAGAGGCTTCCAAGAGAGAGCCTTGGCAACAAGTAAGAGACACACAGAGGTGACAGACAGGTAATAAACACACACCTGCACCTGAATCAACCTGACCTGCAGTAATCATGGAAGCAAAGCCACATCAGAAGAGGGGAAATGGGCACACACACACACACACACACACACACACACACACACACACACACACACACACACACACACACACACACATGGTGCTAACCACTGCATCATCGCGTCTGTGTAACTGTTAATATTTCTACAGTGTGTAATTAATTAACAACCAAATTAATGACTTAATTGAGCATTCAGCACAGCAGACTCCTCAGTGCTCGCAGTCCATTAAATTAACATCACACCTGACTTGAATTCGGCTGAATCTTTGAAGTTCTCTGCGTCCGACCACTGTGTGGTTCATGTTTTACGTTTTCTGTCCACTTGCATTTCTGTGCATCTGTGATGGACCAACACTGACCTAACACTTTCAACTGGTGTATGAAATTGACCCGACACTGGTAATGAGAGCTGGGTTTCCAGCTTTCAGCGACCAAGAACCAAAGGTGGCGTATCAGGTCAGGAGACTTGTGGTTTGTTGGCATGCGTATGGTTTTGTGCACCCCGGGCTCACACTGTCAAAGAGAAGTTCTGTGCAAACTGCAGCTGAGCTTTTTGGACAAGCTTCACTAACCGCCCACACTCCCCACCAGACATTTTCCTCTTCATCACATCCTGTACTATTCACTACTGAGAGCCTTCCTACTATCATGTGCTGTTCTATTGCACAGTCATTGATATTTTCTATTCCGCACTAATAGAATACTGCACTATATGGTTCTAATGTGTACAAATATATACTATATTCTTGCATTTAACTAACTCTGCATCATTAAGCTGTCTGACGGCACCGTATGGCTGTGAGACAGCTGCAGCTGGGCTCTGGGGTTATAAGGAGTGTCTTCGTCCTTGCAGTTCGTTTTCACAGTCAGATAAAAAAAGTAAAGCATTGTGTGTATTACATGTGTTCAGAATTGAGTTATGACTCCAAGCACAAATGTGATGTCTGATGCAAAATGCAGCAATTCAATGCAGAGCATTTGGAAATGTGCTAATTGTCACCGAGAGCTGTGTGCTGGAGCAGGTTCTGCAGAACACGCTGTGAATGATTAAGTTCAGTGGTTCAAACTACAACAATTAACTTCCTGTTATTTTCAGAACATTGCAATGGATTTGCCTCCTAGTTCTCAGGAGCTGATGCTAAAGCTAAGCTACATGTTAGTGAGCTTCTGTACAAACATAGCATAGTTTTTTCAGTTTTCCACACTACACGCTCACACAAGCCGCACACTGTCAGACGTGTTGGCTGAATAAACAAACACTTGGATAATTGATTTTCAGTGAAAAATGCTTGGACACACATACTGAGGAAAAGCTAAATCTCACTGCTGCATCCGGACTTCCATCTCTGCACGGCCATCTTGTTCGGGGGGTTTGAATACAGCTATGTTAAAACTGAACAACAAAGACTAACATTGTCCAGCTGTTGTTTTTAGAGTGTTTAATTTGATACATAGCAGTGATTTTTTGATTTAATATCACGTGACTGACAGACACTTGCTTATGTCAGGTGAAAGAAAAGCGTGTCCCTTCAAATTTAAATGACTCATCTCATGTTTCTGTATCTGTTTCATAGCCTGTTTTGGATTTTTTCCAAAGGATAAAGTTAGAAGACAATCATGGACAGTCATGACTTGAACTGATTCATGATGATGTTTGACCTCTGCCTGCATACACATTCCCCATGAACAGTATGGCGACTGTGTTAACGCATCATTTGAATGCACAGTAATCACCAAGGATCTCAGAATCAATCTTTTTCCCCTCAAAAGGCTCATTTTTTGATTTTATTCAGACTTCCTCAGCCTTCATGCAGCCAAACAGAAGCTTGTTCGCACTTTTTATTTCTTTAGTGAGCAGACAGCATTGAAAAGGACACAAAGTTAGCAGAGAGCCTTGAACTGGCTTTTCCTTGGGTGTGGGCAGGATCTCAGCGGTCTCTATCAGCACTGTATTTCAATACATGGTGGCAAATGGCTGCGACACTGCAGGCAATGATGATGTGTTACGTACTGTCCTGCAGCTCCCAGAGCCGTGGAGGAAGGTTGCTGAAGTATTCATGGTTCAGTGCTGCCTGAGCTGACAGCCGGTTCTTTGGGAAGCACTGGAGGAACTTGGAGGCCAACTCCTCAGCATGGTCCACATAGCCCAACCTTAAACACACAGTTACACATAGTCAGACACCAGAGTGACACCGAAAAGACACGTGAACAGTATATCTGGAGATACATTCATTGGAAATAGGCAGTAAAGGCATCCAAGTAAAATACAGTCAGTTTGTTCTAAACACAGACAGAGCAACTTTCTCCAAATCACAGAGCTGCTGACAACAAGCAGCAAGCGCTTTAATTATGCTGAAGGTTTGCTGACTCGAGAGGAAAAACGCATCTAAGAAACGCACGCATGCAAAAGCTCACACCTTTTTCTTTTGAGTCTGAATCATACATGTTGACTGGGTCACCGTGAGAAACAATGAAAGGCCTCATTAAAGAAAGACTGTGTGTGTGTGTGTGTGTGTGTGTGTGTGTGTGTGTGTGTGTGTGTGTGTGTGTTCATTCGAACTGGGAGTCACTGAACTCCTGAACCAGCCCAGCTAGCAGCGCCGAGGGAGAGGAAAGATTGAAAATAAGCGAATAGCAACAAATTCAGTCAGTAATGAGGCATCTACTGCATTAAATAAACATGATGTTATTCTGCGCTGCTCACCGGCCCCACGCTCGCAGTACTCAGAACGCCTCTCATGTTCTCTGGGTTTCTCGTGGCTGAGTCCCTAGTCAAGCACTCTGACAGCCACTCCCATGACTCTCAGAGGGGATCTCGACTCAACTTATCAGCGGAGAGATGCAGGGAGGATAACTCTCTGTTCAACTCATCAACGCCACTCAGAACAGAAGCAGAGATAAAGTTAATGAAGTCCATCAGGGCCTCTACGAGCTTCTTTCTCATACTGGGTGTAACTTTACTGAAAACTTTGAAGACAAACCAGACAGTGTGTGAAAGTGTACCGATAGATTAAGGCCTGCTGTTCTACGGTTTTGTGTTTTAGAGCCAAATGATAACATTAGGATTAAGATGAAAGAGGTAACAGCCATGATTTTGTGCAACTATTTAATATTTTGGAAGCTCAAGCAGACAAAATACCACAAAAAAGGTTAAAGAAAGAGCTTCATTAAACAGAAAGCATCCAGGTGTCATGTTTTGCTGTGTGGCAGGCAGGCAGAAAGACCCAAATGACGGACTCAAAGCACAACTTTATTTGCTGGATACACTCGCCATAAGAAATTACCTCTACAAAAGACTCCAAAACCTTGTACATGAACTAGAACCTAAACTGGACTCAGGAAACTAAAACTATGAAACACAGGCAACTGAGGAAACGTAGGCAACGCAGCGACTCGTGGGATACAGGAAAAGAAGAGAGCAGACATGGGAACAGAGACTAAACACAAGCTAAGGGAGGAAAAGCTACGATCACTAGGAACTGCTCTTGGGTTTTTTAGTCTTTAAAAGGAAGAAAAACTAATCAGGCCTATTGTCCAGGCTAACAGTAAGAAAACGATAGTTATTTATATTAAAGAGCGTTTTCTAACCTTAAAACTATGCTCTTCAATAATCAAAGTGAATTACACACTGTGGCTGCTGTTAGCAGCACTAGCACCAACAACCCCGTTTCCTTGCAGGTTCACATCCAAACACCTGTGTAAAACGTGGTTACTCATCGCTCCTGCTCAGGGATTATATGTTGGTTTTCTTAGTGGCAGTCTGAAGGTAACCATTCATTCTTTACTGGAAAAGAGAGAAAGCGCACTGCTGCCTGCTAGAGCTTGGGACTGTAACATCCTAGACCTCCACTATCCCACCTGTACAGTTTACAGGTGCAGCTTGCCAGTGTTAGCAGATAACTAAACACTTCACTCGCTCCTCTAAATCAGCGGTCCCCACCCCAGAACCAGTCCGTGAGCTGTTTGGCACCGGGCCGTGAGAGTTGAGGCTCGGGTGTGGAATTTATGGTTTTCAGGGTTTTTATCGCTAACTCGGTTTCCCTGGGTTTTTTTCCGTGTTGTAGTTGTGTGTCTTATTTTGAAAGGAATATTTACACGTTACCATAGCGACCAGAGAGCATTAAGGGGAAGAGAGGAGAATAATACTCTCAATGTTGTTGGCGCATTTCAGGAGGACGCTGTGAATAAAGTTACAGAGTTACACAGTGATTTCACGTTTATTATTATATTTACAAAATACCACAGTTTTTGTCTTCGTCATATTATTTTATTTTATAGACCAGCGGACCGTCGCAGACCGGCCTTTAAGGTGTTGCAGTCTGGTACCAAACGACTCACGGACCAGTACCGGTCCGTGGTCCGGGGGTGGGGGCTGCTGCTCTATATATCGTCCCTGCTGGCTACAATACATACATCTGAATTTTCACTACCACACATGAGTGAACAACATGTAACTGAAGCCACACCAGCTCACACGTTGCTGTAACAAAGTCCTTGTCCAGTGTTGGGGAACCAGGACGTCTTGATGAGAAATGAGGCTACTAAAACTAAGGCATGAGAACATTAAAGTAATAGACAAAGAAGCACCTGGCAGCTCAGCGCTATAATATTGAAGCTGGAGACCCAGAAGCTGCAGCACAGTGGAAGCAATTGTGAGCAGTATGGACCAACTGCAACAGCAGCTGCATCTACTGAGCTGAAGATGAAAACTGTGGCCGAAGTCAAGGTGGCCTCCAAACCAAGAGCATCACTCCTTAGGTCACCGATAGTTAGGGCTGGGCGATATGGCCTAAAATCCACATCGCGGTATAATTTGAAGCATGTGCTGTAACGATATATATCACAATATATTCTTTTCTTCTGTATAACGTATTTTCCACACTATAAGGACTTAAAATCCTTTAATTTTCTCAAAAATCGAGAGTGTGCCTTATGTATGAATTCTGGTTGTGCTTACTGACCTCGAACCGATTTTGGCTGCAGAAATCTGTTAAAAAATGTTTTAGTACAACTTTGGTAAGCCGCACTGCTTGATGGATTGTCAGAGCATTACGGCTGCCGTAGTGAGGAGCTTCGCGGAGTAATCTGGGTCCAAAACTCCGTCCGTCAGGTCCCAAAGTCAAACGAACACTGAGAGTTAAAAACGGTCTAAATTCTTTCATCTTTAATAAAATCATCAGCGTTGCTGCTTTACCAGGTGTAACAATTAAGTTTAACATCCATGAAAACAGAATTTATTAAATTTAACGGAGTTAGAAGTTAGCAGGAAGTTAGCTCGCTAGTTTCCACCTAAACATTTCATACCATGTTCTGAGAGATTTTTGAAACTAATTCAAACGTACAGCTCTGCTACCACTTCCAACATAAATGAAGACAGAAAACTAAACAGCAGTGGCGTTTGCAGGGTTACTGAAGTTGGACTACCTGGTATATAATGTTGTGCTACGTGATTGCTAGCGACACAGCTATGTTAGCATAACATTAGCACAGTGAAGCTGGAGGATGAACGCCAACTTTTTTTCCACTCGATAAAAGTTAACGTGAGGGATTCTGGTGGTCAGGGACAAATGCAATCGCATAGCAGGATGCTGTACACGGGCCAAACTTCAGTCAGGAGAACAACTGAGATTATTCATCCACAATACGAGGTTAGTTATTAATATACTGCAACAACATGGGAATAGAGCAGCTGCGAGAGAATTCAACATTAATGAATCAATGTTACGGAAGTGGAGGAAGCGCAGTTTTTGGCTTTCCCCATATTTCAAAAGTGCTTCATCTCTTTGCTATGACTGTCGCCCGCCATAATTTGCAGATGATAATGGTTGTAGCCGCTGCGATGCTTTCGACCAAAACAGGCGCAGCTTGATGACATCATCAACATGCGCTATCGCGGTAGAGCGATAGTCAAAATCTCTATCGTTGGCCAAATTTATATCGTTTCTATCGTATATCATTTATATCGCCCACCCCTACCGATAGTCCAATCAGAGGAGGCGCTTGCAGATCTGCCTATTGCAGATCTATATATCATCCCCACTTCCAGTTTCACTAAAACTGAAAAATCGATATAATTAGCCTGCTTTTCGATCAGTCAGCAGATTAACTAATAATCTATACTGAGATGAAAACATGTCCCCTGGATGTAAACAGGGGCCACTAATTTATATTACTGTGAGGTTAATATGACCATGTCCCAAACTTGCAGCTGGAATGATAAACTCTACTGCATTAAAAACAAATCTTCCAGTGAAACCTTATGAACGTGCCTTTGGTTAGTCGCAGTCTGTAAGTGAAGCTGGATTCAGGTGTTGTCTTTTCTCTGCAGGCGCACAGAGTGCGGGCACATAGTTGTTGGTGTGAAATCTCCTGGATATCAGTATGTTGGCCTTTGAAAGCTGCTGATGCATGGTAGGTGTGCATTCCTTTCTGCTATTGCTGCCAACTTAGCTGAGCGAACGAGCCAACATCTGCATTAAGATCGATAGTGTCTCCTGTGGCTATCAAACAGATCTAGGTGATGACACATTCACAGCAGGCTGAGGCATTCCTTCTTCACTGGAGCATGGCAAGTGCTTTTTCATGGTAATCCATCAAAATAACTACAGGAAGGACTTTCGAGAAGCGAGGGCGAGGAGACCACCTGCCTCTATTGTCTCGTCACCACAACTGAAAGTAGCAGAGGAGACCTTTCATCTCGGCCACTCGGAGCTGTTTAGGTAGAAAGCTTTTGTGTTTTTTGTCTGAAGAATTTCTATGAAATGCTTTCACCATGTCTGACTAATTTAATGACGAGATTGTTGAATAAAAACCAAGTGTGAAGGCAGCAACACATGACCAAACAGGCCCCAGTGCAACTGATCTGAGGATAGTAGTAGTAGTTTTCCACCTCACTTTTCGTTTAATAAAGTAATTGTAGTACTCCGAGGTGAATTTTACCACTGGCATATACTCCTGCTTATACTTAGTCTGTGCACATCGCAGCAACCTCATGCACAAAGACTACCCATCCATGTTCCTTTAGTACCTACAGACCATCATTTAAATGTCAAAGCCAGCCTGGGTTTTTATGTGTACCCCATCTTCTAATGCAGGGGTCTCAAACTTTATACATAAATATTTAAATAACAGATCTGATCATCCAGTTGTTCTCCCTCTCGCCTCTAGGGGCACTGGGGTTCAACAGGTTATGTGTTTACTGTTAAATTTCTTTGTGAGGTATGAACGGCCATAAGGGAAATTTGTAGGAAAAAACTGCAAAACTTGTGCAAATACAGTTAAAAGTAAAGATTTCTGCTTGTGGTTGTTTGTGTTGAGCGGCAGATCAAACAAGAATTATAAATGGCTTCCAGCGCACGTTCAGGCCTGCGAGACTCATTTAGACACTCGATATCACTGACATGCAGACAGACGATGATTTTACGTTTTAACTCATTTATTCACTTCTCTCGACACGCTTGTCTTTAAATCGGGCTTCACGTCTCTCTGTGTACCTGGCCCGTACCACAGAACGTCTGCCCCCCTTCCTTCTTTCACACAATGGTATGATCCCAGTGTGTCGTTGCGTGTGATTGGCCACATGGTGTGTCGCACCCCTGCCTGCATGGATTCACAGCAGGGCTGAAGTTTCGTCTCCCACGTACTGATGGGATATTAATAATATGACATTTTTAATGGGCCAGATGTGGCCCGCGGGCCGTACGTTTCACACCCCTGCTTCCAACAGGATAATGCACCATGTCACATGTTCAAATCATCTCAAACTGGCCAATCAGACGTCAGCAGTCACCAGATATAAACTCGAACCTTTGGAACGGTCGAGCCACATCATGCATGAATTTTGAATCTATGCCCCAAAAAAGGTCTAACGAGGTGTAACTAATGAAGTGTCCGCTGAGTGTATTTTTAGGCCCTAGCAGCAGTTGGTGTGAAGTGAGGGAAAGATCTGGTTTACATTTTATTTGCATTTCAACAAAAACCTTTCATTTCAAAGCTGCTGTTGTTGCTGCGACCTGACCACAGCGCCGTGTTTTGTACTCTTGTCACCTGTGACGCAGACTTTAAATGCAGTGCTTTAACAAAAACTTTGCCTCTGGCCTTTGGGGGAAACAACTGTACTACAATACACGTCAAGGCACACAAACACATAAAACCCCCATAGACACAGATTGATTTCCTGTCCATCAGCCGTCCGCATTTTCACAGCTGGAAGAAAAACAGTGCAGCAGAGAAAAATGGCTGATGGAAACCAGAAACACAGAGAGCACGAGGGGGTGAGCCAAGTCTCAGGGCAGGACATAGCGAGTTCATATCGAATTCACCGTTCCCTGGACTGTGATGAAAGGCAGTTGAGAGGAAGTGATGGCCATTAACATTCCACCTCACTTTCTTTCTGCAAATTTTTATTTCCTCCTGGACTCGAGAAAATCAGGAGACTGGGAGGGACCGAGGAATCCACCGCAGCTAACATTTATGTCTGCTTTTCATTTGTCCTCGGATGCTTCAGTTCACTTCTTTAACCTCCTAGGACCTGGCGTCCACATATGTGGACATCACATTTTGGGTTATTTAGACCAAAATACTCAATTTTGCTCTACAAGGGCCTGATATCCACTTACAAAGACATTATGCTGCTACTGTTCTATCAACATTTTAAACGAATATCTTCATATGTGGCTCTGATTAAAAATAAAGTAAAAAAAAAAAATCTGGTAATTCTTTGTTTTTACATTCATCAGGTCCCAATCAGCCCGAATAGCAAAGAGAAATTAAAAATGCTGCAGTGGAAGAGTTCGGGTCTCAGGAGGTTAAAGGATCCTTCTATTAAAATCATTATACTCTACATTAGTTGCTTTCAAATCAAACCCATCCAACTAAAATACTTACTCTGAGAACTTGTGGATCAACTCTTTGATATTTGGATCCTAAAGTAAGCCTCTCAGAAACACGTCGAATTTCATACCATATAAAACACCAACCAGCCAATGAGCAATTAACTGTAAGTGTTGGGGTCAAACTGATATCCCCAGCTGATGTTACAACCCAGCGTATAAGCTTAAAATCCCAAGTGTTTCAGTTACTAATCAGTTTATATTATGAACCCTTTCATGCATGAATTATGACAACCTCAATCAGGATTTTTATCCATCTTTAGGCATGAAAAAAAGATTTTTGAACTTTATCTTTTAAACGTACTTTTCAAAGAGTTTGTTACATGTCCACTTAGGTGGACAACAGACGTTCTGACTCATGAATTTAGTATGGAGTGGCACATCAGTGTTCAACGTAGTGGTTTATGTGCAAGTATACCATCAACACTGACACAAATACACTCTAAAAAGTAATTCAGAGGCTTAGTAAATATCACTATAAATATAAGTTAGATGAGCCTGATAGAATCTGTGAATATCCTTTTAGTAATTATTTGAGTTTGATGAGTGAAATAAATTTTTCTAAAATGTTAACATATGTGTTTGTGTTAATTAAGGTATTTATTTACATTTATCTCAGACAAAAAATTCAGTATGTGGTTCACAGAATACCTTCTTTGCATGTGCTTAATATTTCTGTTTAAAATTGAATCTAAATATTTGAGAAATATGTATCTATACTCATCAGTATCTTGTACTAAAATCATTAATTATTCAAATCAATATTATTTATTGTCAGCAACTACAACTGAAAAGTGTAAGTAAAACACGATAACGTAGAGTAATTGAGTACCATGAGCCTTTGTTTTGTTCATTGTGTTTTTTAAATACTCTGAGCGTTTGTGTTTGCGCTCCTGGGTTGACGTTCATCCTTCAGGTATGTGAGGCTTTGAGCTAAAAGGGGAAAGGCTCTTGTCTTTTTAGTGCTTGTTTATTTCGAGTTACTGCCGTGTTTATGAAAATACATTTTTCTCTTGGAAAAATGTTAACATGTGGTCATTTTTCATACATGTATTATGAAACACATGACTACATATTAGTTTGTCTGGTTTAGACTTAGACTACCAGTGAAATATAATAACATTCATATTTGAATGTTAGTATTAAGAACAATTTTGGTTACGTTCAGTTTACAATATTAAATAAATGGAACAAAAATATATCTATATTTCATGTTTGTGTAACAACTACAATTATTCATTTCAACTTCATATGTTTAAGCTTTAGTTATTCAATTGATCAAGTATATTGAACAGATTTGACTGGTTTCCAATCTACTCAATATTTTTAAGTGTAAAAATGTCAGTTTTAGTTTTTAGAGAAAACAGCCTTTGAATAGCTGTCCACTGTAGTGCCCACTACGTGTGATATTAATTTGGGGGTAAAATGTATAACTGCAGCCAGGAGAACACGACGGCGTGGAGCATGAAATAAGTGCTGCAGGGATGATGTTTTGTATGCCATCCCAGACGTTAGCATCACTGTGGCCCCCTTAACAAAGAGCCATGCTTCTGCATTATCGTGTAACATTAGCTTCACACAAAATAAAAGTGTATATGATCATTTCCATAAGGAGAAATAACAGTTTGAAGCATGAATACACATCGTCAGAAGTAAAACAGCAACATTAGGATCTAAAGTAAATGAGACCATTGAGGTAGAAGTCAGCGTCATCACCACGTAACGTTTGTATTTTGTATCATACGACATTAAATGTCCTCAACGATGTCTGTACTCTCTCTGATCCACTTGTTAGCAAATGCATATTATATGAGAAAGTGTGACAACATGTAAGGGTTACATTGAATAAAGACATCTAACCAAGAACTCATTCAGAAAGATCAGTGATTTGAAGATGAGGGAAGCAGAAGCTGAAAAACCATTTCCAGGTTTTAGGACTTACTGTCCAAAGATAAAAATCCAAGTGTAAATTAGAAACTAACTCCCTGGTTTTCATGTCCTGGCACTAAAGAGCACACACTGAGGGCATGTTTTCTAGGTTTGAATCTTGTTATTGACAGTTATCATTATAAAATAAAATACACTGATGCAGATGACTCTGGCGATAATTCATACAGCGGCAGAATGTTCTGCACATCATGGGAAGTAATTTGTGGCAGATTCTTTACTTTCCAGATTAGAGGCGCAGCAGATTCTCTGGGGATGACCTGTGTAATTATTCCAAATCACAGGAGGCACGCAGGTCTTAGCGTCCTGTGTGATGACGGCTTTAGTTAGTGACGACGAATCTTCGTTCCAGCAGCTATACTTTGTGATTGTAGCTGAATAGACAGCTGGAGTTTTATAGAAATCACTTCCCTGCTGCTTATTTCAAATTCCCTCTGGAAAACAGTCACACTTCCTTTTTGCCCGCCGTTGTCTCCACTCCAGATGTACGCCTGGGGCAAACAGTGGCACACATCTGGGAGAAGCCCTGACTGCCAAGCCCTGCCCTTTTCCTGCCTGATGTCGCACAACACAAGTCACACATATGATGTTGCAGTAATGCTGCATGCAGGCTTGTACACACACACACACACACACACACACACACACACACACACACACACACACACACACAGCTCACTTACTTATTCCAAGCTTGTCTGAGCTTCTTTGCGCTGTACACTGTAAAGCGGTCTGCAACGAGAAAAAAACAACAAGCAATTAAATGGCTGCACTAAGAGCTGCTGCTGGGTTAATGACACACACCTGCTAAAACACCTTCGAACCAAACTTCTACGTGCACGTCTCAGCAAATTACGAGACATAGATGCTGCAATAATTAATTGCAAACTACGATTTTTCAAATAGTGGCAGGGCCTTAGCTTAGCCTCACAGAGAAGGCCGCCTAGTTTCAGATCTTCCCGTGTGTTAATTGGCTGCTAATCTCCACCCAGCACAGCTCACTGCTGCAGTGTTGCTATTGTGTTTCTGTCTTTTTCAAATCAGGCCATTTTCACTTCCATATTTTTATTCTTGGATTCTACTAGAGTAGTTCTGCAAGATTCAAATCAAAATAATAAAAAAGAAATAAACATAGCCTCGGTGCTTTTAGTTCCTATTGCTTTAAGGCAGCTCCCTTTTGATTGGCTACCTCTTAGATTTGGACACATAGCAGGGGCTGTTTATCTTTGATGATCCTGTCCTATAGAGACACACGTCAAAAGAAACTGCATCAAACTGAGCATTTGCGGTATAAAAATGGCAGTAAAACATCTCAAAACCTGCAAAAAGATACATTTTGGTAAAGCAAGTACTTTGAATCGGTTAGTGCTGCAGTAACTAGCTTGTCAGACTTTAACTGCAACTTCATGTGAACCACAATCAAAAGCTTAAATACATTTAGTTTGGGATCCATCTCAATCTTCTTTGGTTCTCTGGCTCTGCAGGCAGCACCTCATCCGGAAATACATTTTTCGGTCCCACATTTTAAAACCAAAGCTAACAGTTTGTCACAAAGGCAAGTTCCTACTTTATACAGTCACACTCATGAAAAGTGCAAACACAAATATACATGCAATGTTGTACAAAGCTGGCCTGTCACTGTAAGTTATACCTTCAACACTGTGCTCCTCAGACTGAGCTGTGCCGGACAGTTCACCGGATCATCTTAAAGGAATGCAGCCACAGTCAATGTAATTAATTCTTTGTCTGGAATCTTAAAAATGTGTGCTGTACTGAAGGCCTGCGACGACCAGGCAAAACAGCTTAATGTTATCACACAAAGTGTTGCTTTGTGTATTAGTTTGCCAAAATGAGGACTGGAAAATGAATGAAATCCTCTTGAGCAATGCAGTGTGAACTATGTGCCTCTGCTGCAAGGCCAAACCACATTAAATTGTCATATTTGCAAGAGGAGTTTGGTGAAGCAGTGTCTGCGTGCTTCTGCAGCTATGATCGCTATGCTGTGAATGTGTGAAGGCTCAGCGTTCTTCTCTTAATTACAGCCAAAACTGCCATGTTGGCGTGCAGTCAGCTACTGTACAAGCTAGCCAGCCACCCAGTGAGCTAGTCCGTCTGGACTCGCACACTGTTGGCCTGATCCAGCTAGCCTGCAACCAGACAGCCTGTTCCAGCATCAGCCTGCAGCTTGCAAGACAGCCAGCAGTGGGTCCTGTCGCCCAGGCTGGTGTCAGGTGCGCCGGCGTGAGCTGACCAGAGCTCGCTGAGCACCAGGGGAGACGGCTCCAGCTATCAGCAGGAGGAGGGGTGGAGCCAGGCTGTGCTGCTAAAACATCTCATAATAGTCATAATTTTGGATATTTCGAGCATACTGGTGCAAATGTTAGTCCTTTCTTTAAATACCACAAAACATGATTATTGAAATGTATTCATTAATATGTCAGAATCACAGCTCAAATCAACCAGAACCTTCATTATGCTGTGTCTGAGGTGTTGGTCAGACTGTCTGCATGTTTGTACCTGTGTGCACTGTGCAGCTGTGTTGCAGGTTTCATATGCGCCCTCCCTTCAAGGTTTCATTTTCAGATACGCAGTCTGAGCTGGACCATGACTGAGACCAAGAGCGGTGGGAGGCAGCTAAAGGGAGATATGGCTGGAAGTGAGGAAGTATCTGTGGAACCTTTTCATTCCCACAAAAATGTGGAAAAAAAAAGCGGCGCCTTCACTCAAGGCCAAGCCGCAGCATCGTGTCTGAAAGTGCAGCGATGTATTCAGGTTGGAGCGGGACAGAAAAGAAAGACAGGAAGGTGCTGCAGAATTTATGTGGAAGTAACAGAGAAATATGTGACGAATCCTCGGCACAGCAGTCGTGTGTTTTTGGACAACGGGCGGCTGAGAGGAGCTCAGTCCTGCTGAGGAAACTCTGCAGACTGACGCAACACTGCCACCTGCTGCTCACTGCAGCCTTAGACATGTAGACGCTCGTTTGTATCTATACACGTTTCAAATACTGCAAAAAATCAAAGTCAGTAACAGATTTTTATTGTTACAAACCTAAAGAAAAATACTAAAGTAGTTTGTCTTTGCATCTGTCTTCACACTTTAATCACAGACCTACCTCTTTACCACTCAGTGTGTCAGCAGAGACTGGTTTTGTTTCAGCACCATCCACTGCTGGTCTGCACACAATATCTCCACAGAGCCACTGCAGCTACTCAGCTGTGATTTCCATTATATTTGTTTTAATGGGCTCTGCTAGTGATCTGCTTTATTCATATGTCCATCTCTTTATCTGCTTATGTCGGCTAGCCTGTCATTCAGTTTTGTGAAAGTGTTAGCATACAACACAATATCATTCAGATTATGGAGGCTATAGCTGTAGTATAACACCTGCTATCATTAAGGATTACCGTTCTCCTGCTGTGGTTCATCTTTTGGGCACTTCTTCTTTGATCCTCCAGTTTCCTCTGATTTTTTAAGGACACACCTACTAAGACTTCTTAAGTTTTTTTGCTAGTAACTCTTAAGAATCATCTTGTTGGGGCTATTTCATGGATGACAAACTGTGTTATTGTTGAAACAACATGCTGCTAATAACAAAGTACCTAAAGATTGTCTAAGATCAGTTTATGCCGTGAGCACGTTTTTACCTAAAGTGATTAATAAATGACAGAAACAACCAAGCAAACACAAATCCTCTAAAACTGGTCAGACACAAAGCCTAGAAAATGAGTAAAAAAACAGTCGATGTCCAAAGAAAAACATGAACTTTATTCCTGCCACAGTGTAACATTTAGAAGATTTCAGATTAGACCTGAAGTGCACTTCCAGGAGATTATAGTTCAATTTCTCCCTTGTGCTTAAAAACTGCTTCTGCATTATCCTCTCATTCACTGTGTGTCTGCACTCAGGTTGTAATTGATGTGCACTCAGAGGCATTACAGGGCTTCACAAGCGTCTCACTTTTTCCCGTGTTTGTTGAGAGCGCAGCCACAAGAAGTCCTGAACATGCACTCGTCATATGAAGAGACGCGGCGCTCGCAGGCTGGAGCCAGCCAAAGCCGGGCATGTGTGTACATTTGTGTGGGTGAGACAGCAGCACAGCTGTGCAACACAGTGTGCGAGAGGCTAACAAGAGCCAACTGTCGCTGTGGCCACAGGATGCAAAGTCACATTAGTATGGGTTGTATGTGCATGTGACCACGAAAGCCACCCCAGTAGGTTTCTAATTGGCCACTGGAGATAAGAGGCTGGGTCACATACTGTAGCTTTGTGATGCCTCACTACCCCGAACCCTCGCGCTAACCCTCTTGATGTCCATCCTCGCCTGTCCCCTGTTCTCAGCTCCAGCTCTTCTGCAGTCCCTCTATTCATGTCCTATCTAAAAAGCCCTAATGAGCTCCCAGAAGGCATGGCTGCCACCCCCTCTTCTGCTGCTGGTGCACTAATGGGGTACAGTGAGCTTTTGGTAGGTGGCAGTGTTGCCTCATATTCATGATAAGCTTTGGAGTTCTGAGAATGCACACAACAGCGTGACAACCAAGTCGCAACAGCTTCTGCGGCTTTCCTCAAAACCTGGACACTAAAATGTGATCTTGTTATCTGTCGTTCTGATTCTGTAGACTGAAGAGTTAGCAGGACACCTGCTTTCAGTCAGCAGCACCGGCATATCGATATTATCGATATTTGGATCAATCTGCCCGCCCCGTCAGTCAGAATTAGGTAGCCTAAAGTGTTAGCATAGAGGCTATCTTTAACCGCACACCAAACAACTAAAGATACTAATGGCAGTAAAAGTTATGCATAGCGGCAGTATTATAGCATCTATTACATAGATACGGTTTCAGGCTAACTCTTTAGCATCTTGTTAGATTTAATTGTACAAAGTGTTGATGCCTGTGCAAAAGCAAGCTGTATGCTAACAGCAGCCATACAATGGTCACAACAAATGGCCTCAGTCCTCCTCCAACACTCTCCTTTGTTTTTATGTGATCTGTGTATCTTCAGGGTAGCACTGCTACAACATCAGACTTACACCACAGAGACAGAGTTAATCATGCATGCCATGATTTTTGCCAGTGTGTATATTAAAACTATACTAAGATCTGGTAATTACCTGGTTTAAAGTGAGGCAGGGAGTTAACACCAGGCCACATATCCTCAGAGGGAGTGCCAAGGACCTGAAACAGACACAAAGAAGGAAAAGTGATGATTAGGATCATGTTAACCTGACGGAGAATGACGCACATGTTCTTTATAAGCATTTGCATCATATCTGTTTTAACTGCAAATATAACAGGCTACTTTGTGGTTAAACACTATATAAAGTATTACAGCTGACTGCTGATGTGAGTTCACATGATAAACTTCCAGTACAAAGGCGTCTCCTTTCTTTGGCAACAGTCACGATAAGTGCATCTTTTCTGGGAAATGGAGCTCTCACGCACACAACCTGGCTTTAGGGTGATCGAATACAGAGCAGCGGACATGCCTTTGACGTGATCCATCATACCATAACAACATAATAGCTTCCAGATTGCCCGCTTGGTCTGATCTACAACAAACTCATATGGTAGAAGTGTGGAACTGCTGCATGTCTCCTCCCTCCGTGCAAACACACAGTGTAGGTGCACTGTGGGATAAATTAGTTTCAGATGACAGACAAAGAAAAGCAAAAATTGAGTGTCTCTCCACAACTTTATGTGATTAAACAGCTGATGATGCTTCGCCCATTCCTTTGACTCGGGTGTGTCGCTTTAGTGACTCAGATTCTCAACAGTTCCAAAACACAACAAGACAAATGATGTGCTTAAAAGGACAATATTTTATTTAATCAAGAAAATCAAAAGCATTTCTAAAAGGTCTGGAGCTTGTGTGTGGACATTAACGCTTTAGTCTAGTTGCAATAATAGAAACGTCCACCAGACGGCAGTAGGGGACCATAAAGCAGCCTGGAGTGGAACTTGAGGAAAGGTGGTTCCACACTGAACTTCATTAAAAATGTTTCACCGTTGCATTTTTAAATGTATTTGGAAGCAATGTTCACACAAGGTAAGACTCTGGCTAAGAACAGAAAGGAGTACACTGACTGCTTCATCGCTGAAAGCAGTACAAAATCCTTCAGTTAGTCCTCACCACTGACCTCCATCGTTAGATCTGTCTTCCACTAACGCTAGATTGGTGAGCATCACCTGAAAACTGCACTTCCCCCTGATAGAAGCTGTCAGAGAATGGATTTCTATGAGTGTGATCATGATAAGATGGGTGGGTGGGTTTAGCAGGACATGAGGTCGTGAGTGTTAGAGGGGTGACTGGAAGGTGAACCACGTGGCAGGATCTGAGTTTGGCTGGCAGAGCTGGAGTCATTTTGCATTATTGATGTATCAGTTCTGTGGCCTTTGAAGTGGAGAGGGAGAGCTGGGTGGAGGGCTGGATGTGAATGTCAGAGTCTTTATGAGGACATCATGCCGGGGAAGCAGACGAGCAGCAGCACAGCTCAGGGTCTAGTCAGTCATCCGTGAGCTCGCTTAACACTTCTCCGTGGTGGTCCCTCAACCTGATGATCAATAACCCCCAACGAACAATGAACACAGTACAGCTAATGTGCTATAACAATAATGAGCATGAGATGAAAGTGTGTGAATGTTGTAGGGTGGACGATGGAGGACACGCTGATCGAAAACTGTTTAAGACTTGCTACAATCTCATTGTCTGCAGATCGTCTCCAGTTCACAGATCTTGTCGTTAAGCTATCAATACAGCTGTTTCACCACATAGTAGTCATGTTTTACTTTTTAACTCTTTAATGGTGATGATGACGTGTGACTTCATCACTGCCACTGTGCACGACGATGCTCTTTTAAAGACAATAGACCACATGTGTGCGCTCACAGCTTCACGGCTCTCGGGCACATTCTAAGCTCAGTCTTAATGTGATGACACAAGCAAAAATGGAACAAAGGAGGTCAGCCACAAGGACCTACTACTTTCGCTCCAAGGCTTTTCCAACTTCAGCGCAGAGATGGATGTTTTGGACAAATAACGGCTGCTTGCTTCCTGTGGGGCACAATCCCCCCTCTGTATGTCCCACATGGGAAAATAAAACCCCACACCCCTCCATCTTTGCTCAGGCAGTAGATTGCCATGCCTGCACATATAGAGTAATGGATATATGAAACAACCTGCTGAAATGGAGGATGGGATAATCCATCAGGGGGGGCAGGTTTGGTCTCTACACATCTCTGAATATGAGGGAATGTGTGGAGAGTGTATGGAGACTCCCTGTGAGGTCACAGGTCACAACCCTGCACGCTGCACTCATACTCTGCCACACATACATATAATAAACCCCCCAGCAGCGAGGTTACAGACCACCCATTTGGCCAGACACAAACAGTATGTCTGACCTTCACACAGCGACGCTCTTAATTCTGTTCATGCTGCCAGACAGAATGAAGAGGTTAGAGAGACGTGGCGAGACAATGAACGGGTCAGACAGGCTCCTCGCAGTGAACAAGACAGCTGGCATATCTGGGATGGGTTACGCTTAATTTGTGGTACAACGTTGTGACCGTTGGGATAGATATCTGTCTATGGAGAGCCTACAGGGAGGCCACAGAGGAGCGATGCAAATGTGCACCTGTGCAGTCCAGAGTTTATCAAGAATGGGAGAAACATCGGAGAGAAAAGCATCAGAGAGTGCAGAGGACGCTTTTCAGTGGTTCTCATTGAACGTTAGGAGCTCGCTCTTCGTAGTGGTTGGCTGATGAACCAACAACGGCACAAGCCAGCGTCGCCCACACAGCAGTAGCACCACATACTTTTCCACGGCTCCCTGTTTCAGCCCACAAAGCCGAACAGCATGTGGCTCGCTGTGGATGATTCTGTGTGTACGTCCAACACTGGATCAAGAGCAGAATTTACAGGAGAAGCACAGAAAAACAACAAAAACAACCTCTGATTGTTTGCACACTGCCCCCTGGTGACAGCAAACAGCTACAACATGTAAAGGACTGAGCGGTGTCTGCAGGCTGTTTGTCCTAAAGCAGCTGATTTGTTTCAGTCAGTTTCTCCATGGGTCACACTCAGAAAACATTTCCCATAATGTGGACTTAGTATCATAAAAGGATCAGCCATGTCTTCTAAAATCAAAATCTCCATGCCGAGCAGCAGAGTATATTCTTAGACTTTCCTCTACTGAAGACCCAGGAGTGCTGTTTGAAAAGTCAGGCCAGGGCCAGCTGGAACTGCTGCAGAGCAGGTGTGGAAACCAGGTGCATAGTTTCATCTATCCAGAAGGGGGCGCAGAAATAATCAAACCTCAAATAAAACTGCTTTACCCAGTGCTACTGTTACTGAATATTTATAAAACTGCAACATATGAAACTAAAAAAAGGCTGAGACTGAGTGAGCCGGAGGGCTACAAGATGCTCGTCCTGCCTAATCTGTGCTACGAAAGCTAAAAACCGGATTTATTTACCTGAAATGAATAAACGTTTAAAACAAAAGACTAAATATAACCTGGCTTCTTGCAGTTAGTGTGAATTAGTTCAGATTCTGATATCACAGTGATATACTGCAGAGTACAGTGTGTGTGTGTGTGTGTGTGTGTGTGTGTGTGTGTGTGTGTGTGTGTGTGTGTGTGCAGCCCGACTGGGAAACAATTGCTTCTGCTGCTCTTAGTGTCAGACATGCTATGTGTGTCAGTGCTGTGCTGGACAGACCTGCAGGCAGAGCAGCACACGTACACGAGGGAAAACATTTTTCTCTCCACAAAACAGATTTGGTGATTTAAATGTAAATGACATATCTTCCTCAGTATTGCTGGATGCGAGAAACAGTCCAGTTTGTGAGTGTTAAAGTGTTACTCAGGTTAAACAACAAACACAATGATAAAAATATCATCATAAAATGATGTGGAGGCGATCTCATTTTCCATTTACTGTTTGTAGTGTTTTTGTGTGAACTATAAGATTCATAATCTGCAGCATAATTACAGGTTATAATATAACATTAAAGATAAAAAAAGTTAAAAGGTTTTCTTATTTGTTATCCCCAGTTTAAGTTTTCATGTTGAAAGTGTTGATTTCTCCCATCATGCTGCACATCATGCCTCTCATCCCCAATGGATCCGACAGCATGCCCAGCAGATTGGACCTAACTTTTTGCTGTTGTTACTGTAGAGCAGCGGTCCCCAACCCCCGGGCCTCGGACCGGTACCGGTCCGTGAGTCGTTTGGTACCGGGCCGCGAGAGTTGAGGCTCAGGTGTGAAATGTCTGGTTTTCAGGGTTTTTATCGGTTTTCAGCGTTATTTTGTTATCGTTTTTATCGTTAACTCGGTTTTCCTGGGTCTTTTCACGTGTGTTATGAATAAATCTTCTTTTTTTCAGTACCGGTACTAGTTTTATTTTGTTGTATTTATCCGCGACACCTTAAAGGCCGGTCCGTGAAAATATTGTCGGGCATCAAACCGGTCCGTGGCGCAAAAAAGGTTGGAGACCGCTGCTGTAGATCCTTCCACCAAAGGATGTGAATTTATTACAACGTCACAAAGTCCCAAAAATACAGTATAGCGTCACCATTCTAGTGTTCTAGCATAGACCCGTCACAGGTTTGAGAGCGAGCACAAACGTGTCGTTAGCATTAATGTGAACCCGCCTGAAGCACGACTGCTGCTTCTCCTGTCAGCCACCCTGACACCTGCAGACAACAAGCACATCTGTAAAATCCAGAAACCTTTTCCTCCAGTACAGCAACACAACACAGTGCAGTGATACCATAACCGTCAACTGAGTATTATGCAAGATAACATTTACCCTTAAAAGCTGCTCCAACTCCACCGCTCCTATCCTGCCTCTCTATTCACCTGGAAATGTGTTTCTGACTAGAAGGAATGTCGATGGTCACAAATCGCACGGGGAAAAAACCTTTTGCCTTCTGGTCCTTACCTCTCTGACCAGACTGAGTTCCCATTACTTTTATTGAAGTTGTTTTATTCTTCTAATGGTACAGTACTTTTAGCCAATGGGTGGTATTTTTAAATGTGCTTAGAAATAAACGTGTATGAAAAAAAACAGACACCACCCAAACCAAGAACAGGAACTTTATCCTGCGTCCTCCTGTTCCTAGAGATTCGGGGGAGGTCAATCCTTTAATCCACGTATAAGCACCGGCACTGACCCCAGTACAGGATTCATCCCGCTCCCACCTCCTCCACTTTCCCTTCCTTGCTCTCTGCCATTGTCCTAAAGTTGACCCCAGCCTTCATCTTCTCCTCTGCTCCAAAACCCCAAGTCTCACCCCTGGCTCCTCTCCATCCCTGGTCACGGCCAAGCAGATTGGGGTCACCTCCAGGCAGGGGTCAAATGGATCAGAACCAGAGCCAAGTGGATCAGCTGTCTCCCACTGCGCCGGGGTGGAATGTGTTCAGTAAGCCCTGGCTATCCTGTCTGGGTTTCAGCAGATGGATGCTCATGTCACAGGCACAGCGGCTGGTGGTGAAATGGCATTATTTATCTCCCCAGCAGCCTCCCGCTCTCTCCTGAGAGTAGATCAGCTCACATGTGCACCGGCTTACACTTCATAGCAGGAACACACTCAAAATAAACAGGCCTCTGGACACCATGCGGTGCCTTTGCACTGCTGTAATGAACTCCTTCACAGCTGTTCTGTGTGGAACCATGTTCAAACGGTTCAAAGGGTTCCACTGACTGCCAATGATGTTATAAAGGTTCCTTACAGTTCACATCTTGGTTAAAAAGCCTGAGCGCATATAAACCATGGATACAGCCGAAATCATGTCACTCAACACTGTGGCGATGTTCAAAATCATGAGCCAAAGACATTTGGCTTTTTGTTCATTGGCCGCTTGGATTTTTTAAATCTGACTGTGACCCGTGAGAGGTGGAGGTGACTGAAGAGGGGAGGATACAATCCAAGCAACAATGGAAGGGACACGTCAAAAACCAAGTAGCCACCATCTAACTCTGACTTTGGTGTGTATTTTACTCTCAGTGATCTACAGAACAACCATCGTGCTGTATTTAAGAAGACTTGAAACTAGTGATGGAGTCACATTGCTTTGTCCAGTTGTTAAGTGACGACGTATCAATCCTGCTTCCAGGTCCAAACTACTCTGTGTTTATGAAGGTTGTTGTGTTTTTAACATGTTTTAATGTTTTGTATCTTGTTCTATTTAATCTGAACAAGCCCCTAAAACAGGCGATCACTGTCAGCCTCTCTCGGTTTTTATCACCACTGTTCATTTTAAAGCTCAGTTTTTAAACCCTTACGATGTAACTGCAGCCCATGCAGCAGTATATTAATGACTAACCTCGTATTGTGGATGGATTATCTCAGTTGTTCTCCTGGCTGAAGTTTGGTCCGTTTACAGCATCCTGCCATGCGATTGCATTTGTCTCTAACCATCAGGAACGTTCACGTTAACTTTTATCGAGTGGAAAAAAGTTAGCATTCATCCTCCAGCTTCACTGTGTTTATGCTATGCTAACATAGCTGTGTCGCTAGCGAGCATGTAGCACATCATTATATAGCAGCTAGCCCAACTTCAGTAACCCTACAAACGTCACTGCTGTTTAGTTTTAAGTCTTCATCTATGTTGGAAGTGACAGCAGAGCTGTACGTTTGGATTTTTCCAGGAACTCTCTCAGTCAGAACATGCTATACAGTGTTCCCTCGTTTATTGCGTCGTTTTAAAAATAACCCGTGATAGGTGAACTTTATTTTTTTACGATTATTATAGATGTTTTAAGGCTGTAAATCCCCTCACTACACACTTTCTACACTTTTCTCAGACAGGAATGAACATTTTCACACTTTTCTCTCTTGTTTAAACTCTCAAAGTTCAAGCCTCTGTAGAAAAATAAGTCCAGTAATTATAGAATGAAACCAAAGATCAAACCCTGTTTTCAGGTCCAGAACATGGGAATAGATCAGCTGCCAGAGGATTCAACATTAATGAATCAATGGTACGGAAGTGGAGGAAGCAAGAAGAATGAGTTGAGTGAAGTTTGATTTATCTGACTGTTTGTTAAGTCTAATTGTTGATTGTTGTCATTGTGTTTCTTAAATTTGTAAGGTCTTAGTTCAGTCTATAGGATCAAGACATTCCTTTGATCCTGACCACCTCTCCAGCCACTCTGTGCTGGGGGAGGTTTTATTGCAGATGCATGCTATCTGAAAGATCTGTTTCTTGTGTTGTAAGCTTCCTGCTTTTATGATCCGTTTGGTGAGCAGGAAGTCATGCATGCACACACACACACACACACACACACACACACGTTCTTGCACATGCATGCAGGTGCTTACACACACACACACATAGTGCCTTGTCTTAGAACCATTGGGGGGGGGTTTACGGTGGGAGGTGCTTTTGCTGTGATGTGTATTGTGTCAACTGTTTTCCCAATAAAAGGCAGCAAGCGGAGGCCGGATTTAGGGTCATTTTGTGGTAGGGTTCGAAGTGCGTTCCTGAGATACCGACGAGGCCTCCCTTGAAAGTAAATCGATTGATCGCTGACTGTCTTGTTTTCTTCATGATGAATAAGTCTCTAAACTAGCGGGGCTTGTGGAAACACAGACCCAACGCTGTTTTGTTTCGCTTAATGCGCCTTACAATCCTTTGACATCGACACTGTTGTGTTTGTTACCTTCTGCTAGCGAAGATTTATGTAAATCTGACAAGCTGAACGCATTCTGTACTGTACAGGAGACACGAAACAGCGAGGCCACGAAAAGTGAACCGCTATATAGCGAGGGACCACTGTATCATGTTTAGATGGAAACTAGCGAGCTAACTTCCTGCTACCTTCTAACTCTGTTAAATGTAATAAATCCTGTTTTCATGGATGCCTGGATGTTAAACTTCATAGTTACACCTGGTAAAGCAGCAACGCTGATCATTTTATTACAGATGAAAGAATTTAGTTTGTAATTCTCAGTGATGCAACAGTGTTTGTTTGAAGCGGAGTTTGGCTAATGACGTCAGGCTTAAAAGACCGGATTGCTGGACACTAATGGCAACAGTAACTTACAAAATGAATAAGGTGTTGTATTAAATAAGACTTAAAACTAGCATGTTAGCTCACAAACTCATCATCAAAGAATTAACTGAGGATGATCAGTTAAATTTGGACTCGATATAGTGACAGTGACACGTCCAACATCACTGTTGGATCCTTATGAGCATTTCTAAATGCTAACCTTTCATGGTAATGCCTCAGAGAGTGTGTCTGCACCTGCCCCTTCCTGCCGCTGCACGTTTGGAACTGCTGTAACGTCTTAAATCTCTGCCTTCAGTAGAGAATTCATCAAGTAGATTATCTATCGCTAGTACCTCCAAATGCATCTACAGCAAGTGTTATTTTACTGCAGCGGTTGGCTGCGCTGACCACCAGGTTGGAATGACTAAGAAAAACAAAGTTAGCATTTAAAAAAAATCAAGAGGACGTGTATTCATTCTCTGGGGACCAGAAACGTCACATGATGTACAAGCTATCACATGTCTACTGATAACTGCTAACAGCTAGTCTAGAATCATTTTAATGGTGCCAGATACCAATAAAAACGGTGCTGGCATCTCTCAAAGACCCTAGCACCTATACTTAAAAGAAACAATCAAGCCCTGGGTTTTCATCTCTGGTAGTTCTTTATTATTTAATACTGGCAAGCCTTCATTTGAGAAACACTTTTGTATAAGCTCTGTTGAGATGGAAATAAAAGGATGGGCAGAGTTTAATAAGAACCGAACAACAGTTTAGATTTAGGGTACATCCCCTATATTAGAGGGAAACCGTCACCGTGTTGTGGAGGTGGCGTTTATGGCTTTACGCCGAGCAGAGGATATTAATGAAACAGTCTGATAAGCAACATGTAAACATCTTAATTGCAGCAATGCATCACTCTGATTAATGTCCATAATCAGATTATTATGATCATGTAAACGTAGCCAGTGTATTTCAGTAAATAGCGAGTCTTACGCACAAACATAAGCTATCATATTACCCGTGGCTGTCTGAGGGCATATTTCACCAGAAACAACAGCTGTTTCACTCACACTAATGGAAGGAGGCGCACTGGTGTCTTCTGAGAAGCAACACACAAACATTTTTGCACTGAGACATTTACCTCTGCCTGACAGCCTATTTCCTACAGATAGACCTGTCCATATTCATATAGATCTTCCAGCGGACGCAATCTTTTATGACCTGACAGCTAGTTAACCAGCTCCACTGTGCCTCTGCCTCGTCTACCTCAATTTTAATTCTCACACAGACACACTCTGCGTGTGTGTGTCTGTGTGTGTGAGACAGCGGTATAGAGAGAGAGTCATGCTAATACCTAAAGACAAACACAGACTGCATGACCACAGTTATTCCAACACTAAAGATAGCAGCACGCATCTGAAACAAGCACTTTGGATAAATGAAAGTGTGCGTTTCCGCCTCGCTAAGCCCGACGTGCACAGAGAGCTGTAGGAACGGTGACAAGCACTGGATCCGCATAATGCTGTCAGAGATAATAACACTGCGGGGGTGTGGTATTAGAGGGAAATCAGCCCGTGACAAAAATATGGGTTAGAAAAAAATACACACAGAAAAGCTATTTTGGCGTTTATTAATAAATCCTTCAGTCACGGGAGGCTCATTACTATTTGGTTATCAGCGAGCACGAGAGGTAACGAAGGAAAGGGTCGCTGTTGCAGGCAGTTTCCCTGTTAGCTGTGCCGCTAACAACATTTGAGAAACACTCCCTTAATCAAAGAACAGGATTTCTAAAAGAAGGTCAAGCTCTACAGTGAAAGACAAGCGCTAATTTGCAGCTGTAACTCACACCTCCGTGCTCGTGACAGGACTTAAATCACCACATGGCACATGCATTATTAAGATCAGCCGACTACACCTGAACTTTTCCACACACTTCCTGATGGAGGTGTGTGCGAGAATGAAAAAGTCTTTAACCTTCCAGCCAGACGGAAAGATGTGCTCCATGTGCTGCACGCTCTACTCAGGCAGCACGCTCATATGAACTAGAGAAATTCTAGTAGTAGGAATATCTGCGAAGCACGCCGTTTCCTGTTGGGCGCCAAATGAGAGATTCAGACAAGATCTACTCGGCTCTTCTGAGATTCTCTCGAGTGTGAGAAAAAAGTGCCCGTTAATGATGCATTTTAAACATTCGGGTAATTATCACGAGTGGGCTTTTAAGTTACTACAGCACATATCAGGATTACTTTTGATGTTAACTTTTAACATCCACTGGGTCATCAGTGAACCACTTAAGGGCAGGACTGTAGGCAGGGATTAGACTGGGATTTGGCAGGTGGAGGATTGGGTGTAGCGGTGCAGTGTCAGGAGAAGAATTACTGAGAAATAAGTCTTATAGTAATTTGTTTTGTGAGTTCCAGTAGATATTTTTACGTAAGTACAGGCTGTTCTACTAGCCTGCTATAGACCGCTCAGATTTAGACACATTAATTCAACTATATGACTGATTTCCACCCTGGACAACATGATGCTAATATAAAAGACAGAATTTCCTGAATTAGTATCATCACCTTCTTCACATGTTTTTTCCTGAATTTACCTGCCACATAAAAAAGCCCCAAAAATGCAAAGATGCAAACATGCCTGCTCCTGTTCTGTACGGCTCGGTAGACGCCCAAGAACTGCAACGCTACACCTGCACTTTGAATGCATCACAAGAATGACAAGGAAAATGGATGTGTTAAAGATGTAGTCCTGTGACTCATTCCAAATGTATGTATTAACCTGCCTATCAGATTAATCCATCTTCTTCTGCTTATCCGGGGCCGGGTCGCAGGGGCAGCAGCCTAAGCAGAGAAGCCCAGACCTCCGTCTCCCCAGCCACCTCCTCCAGCTTATCCGGGGGAACACCAAGGCGTTCCCAGGCCAGCCGAGAGATATAATCTCTCCAGGGTGTCCTGGGTCTGCCCCGGGGCCTCCTCCCGGTGGGACATGCCAGGAAAACCGCGCCCAGGAGGCGCCCAGGGGGCATCCTTGTCAGATACCTGAACAACCTCAGCTGGCTCTCTTCAATGTGGAGCTGCAGCAGCTCTACTCTGAGCCCCTCCCGAATGGCCGAACTTCTCACCCTATCTCTAAGGGAGAGGCCAGCCACCCTTCGGAGGAAGCTCATTTCTGCCGCTTGTATCCGCGATCTCGTTCTTTTGGTCACTACCCACAGCTCGTGGCCATAGGTGAGGGTAGGGGTGTAGATCGACCGGTAAATTGAGAGCTTCGTTTTCACACTCAGCTCTCGTCACAACAGAGCGGTACAGCGTCTGCATCGCTGCAGCTGCAGCACCAATCTCCCGCTCCCTTCTCCCGTCACTCGTCCCATCAACTGACTCCTATCAGATTAAATTGCTCATAAAATGAAAGCTACTATGTGCAAAATTTTCATGGCTAGATGTCAGCAGATCAACGTCAAACGAGTTCTGTTTCTTACCCCTCCCAATTCACACAATGCTAGCTATAGTCAGCCAAGAGAGATTAAAAAAATGCAATTTAGACTGTGCCCCATAACGGCCAAAGGTTGCATGTTTCTAACAATATCTGGCCTGGATCCAGATCCATCCTGGAGCTTTTCCCTGTCTATGAGCGACTGTCAGTCTCAGCTGCCCAGTGAGAAGCTCACACCTTTACTTACGCTGGAGGAGCCTGTAAAGCTTTGTGAAAGAGTCCAATATGAGTCAGTGAGACAAAGAAGGTTACTTCTCATATCACAGCAAAGCCTGTAATAGACACAATGTCCATTTCATGCTTTGACGTGCATGCAGAAGTTGTTGCACTAATCTGCAGTAACAGCAGAGGAGATTTCTTAATTGCTCAAATTAAATATACTATACTATTAAATCTACTATCTCCCCCTGCTGGTGATGTCAGTTCTGAATGCAGTAATGCAGTTTCTGCATACGTGTCCATTTCACGTTTTAGAGAGACAAAGCGTGAAATGGACGTTTAGGCACGTTTAGCTGTGATACTGGTTTGCACTTCTGACTGGTGACAGCGAAGCACTGAGCTGTCAGTAAGCGCTGCTATTTTAGTTGCTGTTGGCTACTGTTAGCCACTGTTAGCTTTTATTAGCTGCTGCTTGCTAGTGGATATAACTTTGCTTGACTTTGAGGCTTATGTGATTTTTAATGTTTATTGTTTATTAGAGAAAAAGTGTTTTTTTCGACAGCTGAGCCTAACATTAGCTGGGATAATAACCAGCTGTTGTTGTTTAGCCTGATGGGTGTCAGCTGTTTGGAGATGAAATGCATGATCAGCTGACAAGAAGCAACTGAGACAATACTGAGAATGAATAAGCATGTTTATGTAAGTTTTCATGTGTTGGGCCCTGACCTCAGTTCAGGAGATGAAGCTTGAGACATTTTATTAAGACACTGTCGTCTCTTTCATTTGCATTTTTGTTTCTTTGGTGAAGGGGACCCCTTCTCAGATGAAAAAAACATAGGTATAAGGCTTCATATGTGGAGTCTGAGTCTGTGCAGACATGAATTTAAACGTCCCTCCATGCCATGCAAATGCCTTCAAATTCTCTTCTCTTCTGCCGTTGGCATTCTGCATGGCTGGCTAGAGACGGACCACAAATCCCATTAGTCAGAAAGGAGATCTCTTTCCCAACCAATGTTTTCAAATATGGTGGGGAACATGGCAGCGTCCACGAACCCAAACTACTCGTATGTATTTTTAATAGATTAGTTATACGCTTATGAGAATCAATCATATGAGCATCACTTTGTTGGAATGGAAAACGAGCTTCTAACATGTGATTAGTGCTGTTGAACGGGGTTTTTAACCAGCAGGCTTTTCAGAGATAAGTCATTAAACATACCCTAAAGCCACTGACGTTGAAAATTACCATAGAACCATTCCAGCCAAGTCAAGTCATTCCTGTTATCCATCTTTCCATCTAAAGCAAAACCAAATCTGGCTCTTTTTAGACTGAATACTTGTGTTCCTTAACCCCAGATTAATGCTAGAGTTCAGACCTCAGCACATCTGGTGAGTGAAAAGCAAGCTTACTGATCTGTCACATTATCAAGGGAAATATTTTTCCTTCTTTAGTGAAATACAAATCTACTCCATCTACGTTATAAATAATCTGCCTTCTTCTTTAACAAATGTTGACGAAGTTTAGCTCAAACTCAAAGATCCTAAAATAAAAGCAGCACACATCACTCAACTTTTGCTTTCCCACTCAGAAGCAACTAACCCGCTGATGGTTTGGTTAAGGAGAAAACCCCAGGTCAACCCGTGACATCACGTTGCATTCAGTGTGCCGACTCCACTCCTGGCAGGGTGCCTCTCAAACAGTGATGGAAGCTGACCTTTCTTCTGCCTGTCTTCAAACAACATGGCCTTTAAGATGCTTCTGACTCCGCATAATTCATTGAGGGTGCCCTTCACATGAGTCTCTGAGGCTGTGCGTGAAACTCTGACCTGTCTGACAGGCTGGCAGCGAACGCACAGGGCTGCAGAGCAGAGCCAGCAGGATGGATGGAAATGTCAATGCTGACTCTGACAGGTGAGCTAATGCTGTGATCCACATACTGCCTCGCCAAGCCGCATACCTGCACATTTTCATATTCACCTGTCTTTTACCGCCTGCTGACAGTTGAATACACATGAATCCAAAATAGCAAATGTGATTTGGATAAGAAATGGCGAGCACTCTCTAGCCAGTGGAATATATTCGCTTTGCATTTCAAATGAAGGTTTGTTTAAATAAAACAAAAGACGTTCAGGCTTGTTTTATAGGAACCCCTGTTTAAATATCTATGTGCTTGTTGTCATACTACGTGGTTGAAATGGCTTTTATAAGACTATAGAGCTTGTGGCCCTGACCATTTGTCCATTACTATGATACTGAAAGGGGAAACACACTGGATTTGGACAGGAAGATGGCGCCAGTGTGTTCGGCAGGCCGTCTCCACTGCTCTCTGCTGCTTCTTACCTTTCTGCTAATATGCTATTCAGGTGGCTCTGCATTGCTAACTTATGACCGGCTTACTCTTAAGTCTCCGGCCACCCTATAGTTACGGGTCATACTTCCATGGATCGGACCCGTGGTGGAATTTAGGAGATACCACTCTGCCGCAGATGGATCACCTCTTAGGAACGTACCGCCGATCTCCGCTTCCTCCGCACAGGAGACGCTACAGGAAAAGGGTAAACGGAGTGGTGTCCGTGTCCGCATTAAGGCTTACCTAAAAGCACGGTATGTGGCTGGCTTCGACGATTGTTAGATTGTTTAGGCATCGATGGATTCGCCATGCTGAGCTGCAGGCCCGCCCTGCCGCCCCAGTGGTTTACTCGCCGGCTCGATGTTGGATTAAGCCTCCTAAAGGCGGCGTGTGCTATGGCAATCTATGCCGCCCGAGACGTGCTTCCGACTGCGACTTCGACTCGGATGGTGGTATTAAATGTTAGGTTGCTGACGAGTAAGACTTATTGTGAGCGATTTTTTTACTGCTACAGGACTGGATTTACTATTCATGACGGACACTTGGATTCGTCCCGATGAGTCTCACCCAGACCTTCAGGCAGGGGTGGAGGACTGGCAGTGGTCTTTAGGAATAAATTCTGAGTACGGCACCTGCCTTCCCCTATGTTCCCTAGCTTTGAAGCCCAGCTGCTGGAACTTGCTGGTCCCCCCTTGAGTCTCTGTTGTGATTTACTGTCCCCCGAAATATAATAAGACTTTCATTAACGACTTTGGTGACTTTTTAGCATCTCTTTACCTAAATTATGATCGTGTTCTTATCACTGGCGATTTTAACATTCACATTTGTTGTAAAGATGATGTGTTTGCCAAGGATTTTCTAGCCTTAGTTGACTCTTTTAATCTTATCCAGTGGGTTAATGCACCTACCCACCTTAAAGGACATACCCTTGATTTGATTTTTTCTTATGGACTGGACATTTGTATCAGGGACATCAGCAACATTGGAATCTCCGATCATTTCCCAGTCATCTTTGATGCTGACTTATGCAAATTGACCAGAACTTTGAGGGTCCTCGACGTCTTGTGCGCATAATCAATCCTGGGACTGTGGCTGAATTTTCGGCTGCTTTCTCTAAATCTGTTCTCCCTGACTTTGATCGTTCTACACCCTCTTCAGTTGATGATTTTGCTAACTCCTTTCTCTCTACCTGCTCCTCTTTACTGGACGTTGTGGCCCCTATGAAAGTAAAACGGCCTAGAAGCTGCTCTCAGCCGTGGCTAAATGACTCTTTACACGCTTTATGACGCGTTTGCCGCCAAGCTGAGAGACGGTGGAAAAATGATGTGTCTTTTGATATCCTTCACAGGACCCGCCTGGAATTTCAGAAATCTGCTAAGTTGGCTAAAGCGGCTTTTCTGTCGGGTGTCATTGCGGATAACAGTCACAACCCACGTATTTTATTTAAGACTTTTAACTCATTGTCCAATCCTTGTCCTGAAACACCTAGATTGGCTTCCTTAGCCCTTTGTGAAAATTTTTTAACTCATTTTACAGGCAGAATCTCTAAGAGTCTCACACCCCCCTGTGATGAGTCAGGCCCCAGCATTACGATGCTCTACTAACCTCAATCAGTTTGATCCAGTTTCGCTCCCTACTCTTAAGGGTATAA